>NC_056457.1:26301228-26338728 GCF_018296145.1 Oncorhynchus tshawytscha | reverse complement strand
ATTCAAAAAGTTTCTATACTCAAGGGAGAGAAAAACATAGCTAGACTGTTGTTTTACTATTAAACAAAATGCTGCTATTTTAATTTCTTAAAGCAGCTTGTGTTTTTTAACCAAGAAGCAAGAGAATAGCCTGCACAACGGAGCCTGTCTGCCGGTCTGCCCACACTCATCGCTTGCTTGCTCTCCCGCAGCTCACCAGGTGATGTAGGCTGTGTGCGCCGGGTGTGGCACTTCCTTCCCACTGCTGAACATAACTGCGCTGCACAGCTGTACTGACAATTATTAACGGTGCTTATCACTGAAAATCTCTCAATCTCTCCAAGATTCTTGTCCAGTCCATTTAGTAGTCAGATTTTAGTCACAGAGATAATTTTGTGTCGTCTCGTTTCAGTCAGCTGCAATAAAAAAGATTTTTTGTTTTAGTTATATTTTTTCGGAGTCTATTTAGTCAGTTACAGTCTCGTCAATTGCCATCGGAAAAATAGGTTTTTGACGAATATTTTATTCACTATTTCTGTTGACCAAATTAATGCTGACACACACACACACACACACACACACACACACACACACACACACACACACACACACTAGGTACGTGAACCAACTGAAATCTCCCTCAGGTCTGAGTATTCAGAGTGGACCCAGCACTTAACAATGTACATTGTTCTTGGGGCCAAAAGAAAGACGGAAGGAAGAAGGGAAGTTAGAGACTTAATGGGATGCTAGCAGATACCAATAGACTTCCAGTCATTGCGCTAACGCTAGTATCCCTTTCAGAATGTGCATGCATGTCAATGCCTTCTTCTGAGGGAGAGAGAGAGAGAGAGAGAGAGAGAGAGAGAGAGAGAGAGAGAGAGAGAGACACAACATGGATTGTAATTGATAGTTTTGTTGCCATTTGACAATTACTCTTGTCTTCATAGTGTTCTGGGTGTCTATGCGTAATACTGTACTTAGTTGACATGGAAGGAGCACATTAATCAACATTTAGAATGAAAATACATCTACTCTGTCTTGATTTATTTAATCTTTCTCCCTGTGTAGTGTGTGTCCTTGTGTGTGTCCTTGTGTGTGTCCTTGTGTGTGTCCTTGTGTGTGTCCTTGTGTGTGTCCTTGTGTGTGTCCTTGTGTGTGTCCTTACAGTGCTGTGTATTTACCCTGTCTGAACTATTTTTATGATTGTCTGTTTAACACCAAGCGATTACGATTCTTACTTGAAAGTGTGTCGTACAAAAACAAATATCATTACTACTATACAGCAGTGCAGCCTATGTAAATGACTTACAGAAAGAAAATGAAAAGTGAAATAGTTCGTTTTGATTCCATGTACTTACTGACCAGACATCTTAAAACAGTTGCTATACTGAACCACAGCATATCCTTCCAAATCACTATAATCATGTTTCACCCAGAAAATATAGGAGCCAGACTTACTCCAGCCAATCCCACCCACACACCGCTAACATAACACTAATACCAGCCTGGGTATGAGGATATAATGGAAAAAGAGACAGGAAAGAGAACCAAGAAGGGAGAGAGCGAGCGATTGCATGTGGCGTGTGTTCGTGAGCGCACGTCTAATTTAGCTTGTGTGGTTTGTTATTATCAGAGCGGGATTGGTTCATGACTTATGCCAAGTGTAGGGTGTGTAGAGAGATCTCTCTCCCTCTCCCCAAACCCTCTCGCTCTCTCAATTCAATTCAAAGGGCTTTATTGGCACAGGAAACACATGTTTACAAAACAAGTGAAATAGATAATAAAGAAAAGTGAAATAAACAATACAAAATGTACAGTAAACATTACACTCACAAAAGGAATAGAGACATTTCAAATGTCATATTATAGCTATATACAGTGTTGTAACGATATGCAAATAGTTAAAGTACAAAGGGAAAATAAATAAACATAAATATTCAATTTAGCAGGAGGTCAGGAAGTGCAGCTCAGTTTCCACCTCATTTTGTGGGCAGTGTGCACAGAGCCTGTCTTCTCTTGAGAGCCATGTCTGCCTACGGCGGCCTTTCTCAGTAGCAAACTTATGCTCACTGAGTCTGTACATAGTCAGAGCTTTCCTTAAGTTTGGGTCAGTCACAGTGGTCAGGTATTCTGCCACTGTGTACTCTCTGTTTAGGGCCAAATAGCATTCTAGTTTGCTCATTTTTCCCCCCAATGTGTCAAGTAATCATCTTTTTGTTTTCTCATGATTTGGTTGGGTCTAATTGTGCTGCTGTCCTGGGGCTCTGTGGGGTGTGTTTGTGTTTGTGAACAGAGCCCCAGGGCCAGTTTGCTTAGGGGACTCTTCTCCAGGTTAATTTCTCTGTAGGTGGTGGCTTTGTTATGGAAGGTTTGGGAGTTGCTTCCTTTTAGGTGGTTGTAGAATTTAACGGCTCTTTTCTGGATTTTGATCATTAGAGGGTATCGGCCTAATTCTGCTCTGTATGAATTATTTGGTGTTTTACGTTGTACTCTGAGAATATTTTTGCAGAATTCTGCATGCAGAGTATCATTTTGGTGTTTGTCCCATTTTGTGAATTCTTGGTTGGTGAGCGTACCCCAGATCTCACAACCATAAAGGGCAATGGGTTCTATAACTGATTCAAGTATTTTTAACCAGATCCTAATTGGTATGTTACATTTTATGTACCTTTTGATGGCATAGAAGGCCCTTCTTGGCTTGCCTCTCAGATCGTTCACAGCTTTTTGGAAGTTACCTGTCGCACTAATGTTTTGGCCGATGTACATATAGTTTTTTGTGTGCTCTAAGGAAATGGTGTATAGATGGAATTTGTATTTGTGGTCCTGGAAACTAGACCTTTTTTGGAACACCATTATTTTTGTCTTACTGAGGTTTATTGTCAGGGCCCAGGTCTGACAGAATCTGTGCAGAATATCTAGGTGCTGCTGTAGGCCCTCCTTGGTTGAGGACAAAAGCCACAGAATATCAACAAACAGTAGACATTTGACTTCAGATTCTAGTAGGGTGAGGCCTGGTGCTGCAGACTGTTTTGCAGTGCCCTCACCAATTAGTTGATATATATACTGAAGAGGGTGGGGCTCAAGCTGCATCCCTGTCTCACCCCACAGCCCTGTGGAAAGAAATGTGTTGTTGTTTTTTTTGTCAATTTTAACCACACACTTGTTGTTTGTGTACATGGATTTTATATTGTTGTATGTTTTTTCCCCAACACCACTTTCCATCAGTTTGTATAGCAGACCCTCATGCCAAATTGAGTCAAAAGCTTTCTTGAAATCAACAAAGCATGAGAAGACTTTGTCTTTGTTTTGGTTGATTTGTTTGTCTATTAGGGTGTGCAGGGTGAATACGTGATCTGTCATATGGTAATTTGGTAAAAAGCCAATTTGACATTTGCTCAGAACATTGTTTTCACTCTGGAAAGGTACATATCCCACGGTAGTTATTGGGGTCAAATTTGTCTCCACTTTTGTGGATTGGGGTGATCAGTCCTTGGTTCCAAATATTGGGGAAGATGCCAGAGCTGAGAATCATGTTTAAAAGTTTAAGTATTAAGTATTTAACTGGAATTTGTGGTCTGTATATTTTATAATTTCATTGAGGGTACCATCAACACCACATAACTTTTTGGGTTGGAGGGTTTGTATTTTGTCTGGTAGTTCATGCAATGTAATTGGAGAATCCAGTGAGTTCTAGTTTCTCTCTCTCTGTCTCTGTCTCTGTCTCTCTCTCTCTCTCTCGAAAGAAGACGGAACAGTGGGTATAGTTTCCTGAAGCAGGTTTTCTCATTAAATGAAGGCATTAGAGGTGTAGTGGTTTGAAGGGTGGGGTGATCAGGGGGCTTAGGAAGAGAGCTGAGGCCAGACGACTCCATTATCCCTGGCATCTGCATAGCACCAGAAATATCACTTCTTTTATCTCAACAACCTTTACTTCTGTTCAAATCCCCCTCTTTCTGTACATGTTGTACTTGTTGATGTACTTATAACAAGGGTCAAGAACAGGTAAATCTGCACTTTCAATTGACATTTTACACAGTTTCAAAAACTTTCCACCAGTAGGAAGCAGTCTAGAAGTTTTTAATAGTCAGCAAACTCACCTGTCAAATATGGGCAGAGCCCGTCTACTTCTGTCAACTTACAGCCAATAGATAAGGAGGCTAATGTTAACCACTCATGGAACACAGCACTTGTCATTATCTCTAATCCAGGAGAGGAGGAGATGGAGCAGGTGAGAGTGACAGGGAGGATGGAAATGTAGGGGGAAGAGGAGAGAGAGCGAGAGAGAAGGGTGGAATAGGTGTGTGACAGAGAAGGAGAAAAGGCAAGAAAATAGTAGAGGGTTTCAGAGAGGAAGAGTAGTAGAGAGAGGGGAGAAGAGTAGTAAGAAGAGTAGTAGAGAGAGGGGAGAAGAGTAGTAAGAAGAGTAGTAGAGAGAGGGAATAAGAGTAGTAGAGAGAGGGGAGAAGAGTAGTAGAGAGAGGGAATAAGAGTAGTAGAGAGAGGGGAGAAGAGTAGTAAGAAGAGTAGTAGAGAGAGGGAATAAGAGTAGTAGAGAGAGGGAATGAAAGTAGTAGAGAGAGGGAGAGAAGAAGAGTAGTAGGGAGAGGGAGAGAGGAAGAGTAGCAGGGAGAGGGAGAGGAAGACTGGTAGGGAGAGGGGAGAAGAGTAGTAGAGAGAGGGAGAGAGGAAGAGTATTAGGGAGCGGGAGAGAGAGGGAGGAAGAGTAGTAGAGAGAGGGAATGAAAGTAGTAGTGAGAGGGCAGAAGATTAGTATAGAGAGGGGAGAAGAGTAGTAGAGAGAGGGAGAGGGAAGAAGTGTAGTAGAGAGAGGGAAGAAGAGTAGTAGGGAGAGGGAGAGAAAGGGGAGAAGAGGAGAGAGAGGGGAGAAGAGTAGGAGAGAGAGGGAGAGAGGAAGAGTATTAGGGAGCGGGAGAGAGGGAGGAAGAGTAGTAGAGAGAGGGAATGAAAGTAGGAGTGAGATGGGAGAAGATTAGTAGGGAGAGGGGAGAAGAGTAGTAGAGAGAGGGAGAGGGAAGAAGAGTAGTAGGGAGAGGGAGAGAAAGGGGAGAAGAGAAGAGAGTAGAGAGAGGGGAGAAGAGTAGGAGAGAGAGGGGAGAAGAGAGGAGAGAGAGGGGAGAAGAGAAGGAGAGAGAGGGGAGAAGAGTAGGAGAGAGAAGGAGAAGAGTAGAGAGAGGGGAGAAGAGTAGGAGAGAGATGGGAGAAGAGAGGGGAGAGAGGGAGAGAGAGGGGAGAGAGATGGGAGAGAGTAGAGATGGGAGAAGAGTAGGAGAGAGATGGAGAGAGAGAAGAGTAGTAGAGAGGAAGAGTAGTAGGGAGAGGGAGAGAAGAGAGGGGAGAGAAGGAGAGAGGAAGAGGGGAAGAAGAGTAGTAGATGAGAAAGAGGGGAAAAGAGTAGTAGAGAGAGGGAGAGAGAGATGAGAAGAGTCGTATAGAGAGGGAGAGAGAGATAAGAAGTTTAGTAAAGAGAGGGAGAACGGAAGAGAGGGGGAGAAGAGTAGTAGAGAGGGGGGAGAAGAGTAGTAGAGAGATGAGAGAGGAAGAGGGGAAGAAGAGTAGTAGGATGAGAAAGAGGGGAGAAGAGTAGTATAGAGAGGGAGAGAGAGATGAGAAGAGTCGTATAGTGAGGGAGAGAGAGATAAGAAGTTTAGTAAAGAGAGGGAGAACGGAAGAGAGGTGGGAGAAGATTAGTAGAAAGATCGGAGAAAGGAAGAGTAGTAGAGAGGGAGAGAGGTAGAGTAGTAGAGAGGAAGAGAAGAAGATTAGTAGGGAGAGGTGAGAAGAGTAGTAGAGAGGGGAGAAGAGAAGTAGAGAGACGGGAGAAGAGTAATAGGGAGGGAGAGAGGAATAGTAGTAGAGAGAGGAGAGAAGAGTAGTAGGAAGAGGGAAGAAGAGTAGTAGGGAGAGGGGAGAAGAGTAGTAGGGAGAGGGGAGAAGAGTAGTAGAGAGAGGGGAGAAGAGTAGTAGAGAGAGGGGAGAAGAGTAGTAGAGAGAGGGAGAGAGGAAGAGTATTAGGGAGCGGGAGAGAGGGAGGAAGAGTAGTAGAGAGAGGGATGGAAAGTAGTAGTGAGAGGGCAGAAGATTAGTATAGAGAGGGGAGAAGAGTAGTAGGGAGAAGGGAGAAGAGTAGTAGAGAGAGGGAGAGGGAAGAAGTGTAGTAGAGAGAGGGAAGAAGAGTAGTAGGGAGAGGGAGAGAAAGGGGAGAAGAGTAAGAGAGAGTAGGAGAGAGAGGGGAAAAGAGTAGGAGAGAGATTGGAAAAGAGTAGGAGAGAGATGCGAGAGAGGAAGAGTAGTAGAGAGGAAGAGTAGTAGAGAGAGGGGAGAAGCGTAGTAGAGAGGGGGGAGAAGAGTAGTAGAGAGGGGGAGAAGAGTAGTAGAGAGGGGGATCGGAGAAGGAAGAGTAGAGAGAGGGGGAGAAGAGTAGTAGAGAGAGGGAGAGAGAAAGAGAGGGGGAGAAGAGTAGTAGAGAGGGGGAGAAGAGTAGGAGAGAGGGGGAGAAGAGTAGTAGAGAGAGGGGAGAAGAGTAGGAGAGAGATGAGAGAGAGGAAGAGTAGTAGAGAGGAAGAGTAGTAGGGAGAGGGGAGAAGAGTAGTAGAGCGAAGGAGAGAGGAAGAGGGGAAGAAGAGTAGTAGGATGAGAAAGAGGGTAGAAGAGTAGTATAGAGAGGGAGAGAGAGATGAGAAGTCGTATAGAGAGGGAGAGAGAGATGAGAAGTTTAGTAAAGAGAGGGAGAACGGAAGAGAGGGGGGAGAAGATTAGTAGGAAGATCGGAGAGAGGAAGAGTAGTAGAGAGGGAGAGAGGTAGAGTAGTAGAGAGGAAGAGAAGAAGATTAGTAGGGAGAGGTGAGAAGAGTAGTAGAGAGGGGAGAAGAGAAGTAGAGAGAGGGGAGAAGAGAAGTAGAGAGAGGGGAGAAGAGTAAGAGGGAGGGAGAGAGGAAGAGTAGTAGAGAGAGGAGAGAAGAGTAGTAGGAAGAGGGAAGAAGAGTAAGAGGGAGGGAGAGAGGAAGAGTAGTAAAGAGAAGGAATGAAAGTAGTAGTGAGTGGGCAGAAGATTAGTAGAGAGAGGGGAGAAGAGTAGTAGAGAGAGGGAGAGGGAAGAAGTGTAGTAGAGAGAGGGAAGAAGAGTAGTAGGGAGAGGGAGAGAAAGGGGAGAAGAGTAAGAGAGAGGGAGTGAGAGGGGAGAAGAGAAAGAGAGTAGGAGAGAGAGGGGAGAAGAGTAGGAGAGAGAGGGGAGAAGAGTAGGAGAGAGATGGGAGAAGAGTAGGAGAGAGATGGGAGAAGAGTAGGAGAGAGATGGGAGAAGAGTAGGAGAGAGAAAGAGTAGTAGAGAGGAAGAGTAGTAGAGAGAGTGGAGAAGTGTAGTAGAGAGAGGGTAGAAGACTAGTAGAGAGGAGAAGAGTAGTAGAGAGAGAGGGAGAAGAGTAGTAGAAAGAGGGGCAGAAGAGAAGTAGAGAGAGGGAGGGAGAAAGAGAGGGGGAGAAGATTAGTAGAGAGAGTGGAGAGAAAGTAGAGAGAGAGAGGAGAAGGAAGAGGGGAAGAAGAGTAGTAGGATGAGAAAGAGGAGAGAGGGAGAAGAGTAGTAGAGAGAGGGAGAAGAGGAGAAGAGGGGGAGAAGAGTAGTAGAGAGAGGGGAGAAGAGTAGTAGAGAGAGGGGAGAAGAGTAGTAGAGAGAGGGGAGAAGAGTAGGAGAGAGATGGGAGAGAGGAAGAGAGTAGAGAGAGGAGAGAAGAGTAGTAGAGAGAGGGGAGAAGAGAGGGAGAGAGAGATGGGAGAAGAGTAGGAGAAGATGGGAGAGAGGAAGAGTAGTAGAGAGAGGGAGAGAAGAGTAGTAGAGAGAGAGAAGATTAGAGAAGAGAAGGAAGAGAGAGAGGGGGAGAAGAGAAGTAGAGAGGGGGAGAAGAGTAGTAGAGAGAGGGGAGAAGAGTAGTAGGGAGAAGGAGAAGAGTAGAAGAGAGAGAGAGAGGGGAAGAAGAGTAGAGAGAGGGGGAGAAGAGTAGTAGAGAGAGGGGAGAAGAGAGAGAGAGGGGGGAGAGAAGAGTAGTAGAGAGGAAGAGAGAGTTTAGAGGGGAGGTGAGAAGAGTAGTAGAGAGAGAGAAGAAAGAGAGAGGAGAGAAGAGTGAGAGAGAGAGAGAAGAGAGAAGAGGAAGAGAGTAGAGAGAGGGGAGAAGAGAAGAGAGAGAGGGGGAGAAGAGTAGTAGAGAGGAGGGGAGAAGAGTAGTATAGAGAGGGGAGAAGAGTAGTAGAGAGAGGGGGAGAAGAGTAGTAGAGAGAGGGGGAGAAGAGTAGTAGAGAGGAAGAGAGGAAGATTAGTAGTGAGAGGTGAGAAGAGTAGTAGAGAGCGGGGAGAAGAGTAAGAGAGAGGGGAGAAGAGTAAGAGAGAGGGGGAGAAGAGTAGTAGAGAGAGGGAGAAGAGTAGTAGAGAGAGGGGAGAAGAGTAGTAGAGAGGGGGAGAGAGGAGAGAGTATTAGGGAGAGGGGAGAGAGGGAGGAAGAGTAGTAGGAGAGGGAGGAAAGTAGTAGAGAGAGGGGAGAAGATTAGTAGAGAGGGGGAGAAGAGTAGTAGAGAGAGGGGAGAAGAGTAGTAGAGAGAGAGAGGGAGAGGGAGAAGCGTAGTAGAGAGAGGGAGAAGAGTAGTAGGAGAGAGGGAGAGAGAGGAGAGAGAGAAGAGAGAGAGGGGAGAGAGGGGGAGAAGAGAGGAGAGAGAGGGGAGAAGAGTAGGAGAGAGATGGGAGAGAGAGAAGAGAGAGAGAGGAGAAGAGTAGTAGAGAGAGGGGAGAAGAGTAGTAGAGAGAGGGGGAGAAGAGTAGTAGAGAGGGGGAGAAGAGTAGTAGAGAGGGGGAGAAGAGTAGTAGAGAGGGGGAGAAGAGTAGTAGAGAGAGGGATGGAGAAAGAGAGGGGGAGAAGATTAGTAGAGAGGGGGAGAGAAGTAGAGGAGAGAGGAGAAGAGGGGAAGAAGAGTAGTAGGATGAGAAAGAGGGGAGAAGAGTGTCATAGAGAGGAGAGGGGAGAAGAGTAGTATAGAGAGAGAGAGAGAGATGAGAAGTTTAGTAAAGAGAGGGAGAACGGAAGAGAGGGGGAGAAGATTAGTAGAAAGATCGGAGAGAGGAAGAGTAGTAGAGAGGGAGAGGGTAGAGTAGTAGAGAGAAGAGAAGAAGATTAGTAGGGAGAGGTGAGAAGAGTAGTAGAGAGGGGAGAAGAGAAGAGAGAGGAGAAGAGAAGGAGAGAGAGAAGTAGAGAAGGGAGTAAGAGGGAGGAGAGAGGGGAAGAGTAGTAGAGAGAGGGAGAGAGAGAGTAGGAGAGAGGGAAGAAGAGTAAGAGAGAGGGAGAGAGGAAGAGGTAGTAGAGAGAAGGAAGAAGAGTAGTAGAGAGAGGGGCAGAAGATTAGTAGAGAGAGGGGAGAAGAGTAGTAGAGAGAGGGAGAGGAAGAAGTTTATTAGTGAGAGGGAGAAGAGTAGTAGAGAGAGGGAGAGAAGAGGAGAAGAGAAGAGAGAGAGAGGGAGAGAAGAGTAGGAGAAGAGAGAAGGAGAGAAGAGGGGAGAGAGAGAGGGGATAAGAGTAGAGAGGGGAGAAGAGTAGTAGAGAGAGGGGAGAAGAGTAGTAGAGAGAGAGGGAGAAGAGTAGTAGAGAGAGGGAGAAGAGTAGGAGAGAGAGAAGGATGGAGAAAGAGGGGAGAGGAAGATTAGTAGAGAGGGAGAGAGAAGAGTAGTAGAGAGGAGAGAGAAGAGGGAAGAGAGTAGTAGAGAGGGGAGAAGAGTAGTAGAGAGGGGGAGAAGAGTAGTAGAGAGGGGAGAGAGATGAGAAGTTTAGTAAAGAGAGGGAGAACGGAAGAGAGGGAGAAGATTAGAGAGAAAGAGGAGAGAAGAAGAGTAGTAGAGAGGGGGAGAGGAAGAGTAGTAGAGAGAGGGGAGAAGAAGATTAGTAGAGAGAGGGGAGAAGAGTAGTAGAAGAGGGGCAGAAGAGTAGTAGAGAGAGGGATGGAGAAAGAGAGGGGGAGAAGATTAGTAGAGAGGGAGAAGAGAAGAGAGAGGGAGAGAAAGAGTAGTAGAGAGAGGGAGAAGAGTAGTAGAGAGAGGAGAAGAGTAGTAGAGAGAGGGGAGAAGAGTAGTAGAAAGAGGGGCAGAAGAGAGGAGAGAGAGGGATGGAGAAAGAGAGGGGGAGAAGATTAGTAGGGAGAGGGGAGAAGAGTAGTAGAGTGAAGGAGAGAGGAAGAGGGGAAGAAGAGTGGTAGGATGAGAAAGAGGGGAGAAGAGTGTCATAGAGAGGGAGAGAGATGAGAAGAGTAGTATAGAGGGAGAGAGAGAGATGAGAAGTTTAGTAAAGAGAGGGAGAACGGAAGAGAGGGGGGAGAAGATTAGTAGAAAGATCGGAGAGAGGAAGAGTAGTAGAGAGGGAGAGAGGTAGAGTAGTAAAGAGGAAGAGAAGAAGATTAGTAGGGAGAGGTGAGAAGAGTAGTAGAGAGGGGAGAAGAGAAGTAGAGAGAGGGATGGAGAAAGAGAGGGGAGAAGATTAGAGGGAGAGGGAGAGTAAGAGAGAGGGGAGAGAAGAGTAGTAGAGAGAGGGGAGAAGAGTAGTAGAGAGAGAGGGGAGAAGAGTAGTAGAGAGAGGGGGAGAAGAGTAGTAGAAAGAGGGGCAGAAGAGTAGGAGAGAGGGATGGAGAAAGAGAGGGGGAGAAGATTAGGGGAGAGGGGAGAAGAGTAGTAGAGAGAAGGGAGAGGAAGAGGGGAAGAAGAGAGAGGGAGAAAGAGGGGAGAAGAGTGAGAGGAGAGGGAGAAGAGTAGTATAGAGGAGGAGAGAGATGAGAAGAGTAGTAAAGAGAGGGAGAGAAGGGGGTAGAAGATTAGTAGAAAGATCGGAGAGAGGAAGAGTAGTAGAGAGGGAGAGAGGAAGAGTAGTAGAGAGGAAGAGAAGAAGATTAGTAGAGAGGGGGAGAAGAGTAGTAGAAAGAGGGGCAGAAGAGTAGTAGAGAGAGGGATGGAGAAAGAGAGGGGGAGAAGATTAGTAGGGAGAAGAAGAGAAGTAGAGAGAGGGGAGAAGAGTAGTAGAGAGAGGGAGAGAGAGGAAGAGAGAGGGGAGAAGAGTAGTAGAGAGAGGGGAGAAGAGTAGTAGAGAGAGGGGAGAAGAGTAGTAGAGAGAGGGAGGGAGAAAGAGAGTGGGGAGAAGATTAGTAGAGAGAGTGGGGAA
The DNA here is from genome assembly GCF_018296145.1 of Oncorhynchus tshawytscha. NCBI lineage: Eukaryota > Metazoa > Chordata > Actinopteri > Salmoniformes > Salmonidae > Oncorhynchus > Oncorhynchus tshawytscha. Next base: position 26,327,551 of record NC_056457.1, on the reverse strand, counting down.
GAGTAGTAGAGTGAAGGAGAGGAAGAGGGGAAGAAGAGTAGTAGGATGAGAAAGAGGGGAGAAGAGTAGTATAGAGAGGGAGAGAGATGAGAAGAGTAGTATAGAGAGGGAGAGAGAGGGGATAAGAGTAGGAGAGAGAGGGGAGAAGAGTAGTAGAGAGAGGGGAAAAGAGTAGTAGGGAGAGGGGAGAGGAGTAGTAAAGAGAGGGGAGAAGAGTAAGAGAGAGTGAGAGAGGAAGAGTAGTAGAGAGAGGGGAGAGAGTAGAGAGAGAAGAGAAGTAGAGAGAGAGGGGAAGAGTAGTAGAGAGAGAGGGAAGAGAAGAGAGGAGAATAGAGAGAGGGGAGAAGAGTAGTAGAGAGATGGGAGAAGAGTAGTAGAGAGAGGGGAGAAGAGTAGTAGAGAGAGAGGGGAGAATCGTAGTAGAGAGAGAGGGGAGAAGAGTAGTAGAAAGAGGGGCAGAAGAGTAGTAGAGAGAGGGACGGAGAAAGAGAGGGGGGAGAAGATTAGTAGAGAGAGTGGGGAAGAGTAGTAGAGCGAAGGAGAGGAAGAGGGGAAGAAGAGTAGTAGGATGAGAAAGAGGGGAGAAGAGTAGTATAGAGAGGGGGAGAAGAGATAAGAGTAGAGAGAGGGGGAGAAGAGTAGTAGAGAGAGGGGAAGATTAGTAGTGAGAGGTGAGAGGAGTAGTAAAGAGAAGGAGAAGAGGAGAGGGGAAGAAGAGTAGAGAGAGGGGAAAGAGGGAGAAGAGAAGGAGAGAGAGGGGAGAAGAGTAGGAGAGAGAGGGGAGAAGAGTAAGAGAGGGGGAAGAGTAGTAGAGAGAGGGAGAGGAAAGAGAGGGGAGAAGAGAAGTAGAGAGAGGGGATAAGAGTAGGAGAGAGAGGGGAGAAGAGTAGAGAGAGAGGGGAGAAGAGTAGTAGAGAGAGGGAGAAAAGAGTAGTAGGGAGAGGGGAGAAGAGTAGTAGAGAGAGGGGAGAAGAGTAGTAGAGAGAGGGGAGAAGAGTAGTAGAAAGAGGGGAGAAGAGTAGTAGAGAGAGAGAATCGTAGTAGAGAGAGAGGAGAAGAGTAGTAGAAAGAGGGGCAGAAGAGTAGAGAGTAGAGAGAAAGGGAGGGGGGAAGATTAGTAGAGAGAGGGAGAAGAGTAGAGAGAGAGGAGAGGGGAAGAAGAGTAGGATGAGAAAGGGAGAAGAGTAGTAGAGAGAGGGGGAGAAGAGTAGTAGAGAGAGGGGGAGAAGAGTAGTAGAGAGGGGAGAGAAAGTAGAGGGGGGGAGAAGAGTAAGAGAGAGAGGGAGAGAAGAGAAGAGAGAGAGAGGGGAGAAGAGTAGGAGAGAGGGAAGGAGAGAGAGGGGAGAAGAGGAGGAGAGAGAGAGGGGAGAAGAGTAGAGAGAGAGAGAAGAGTAGGAGAGAGAGGGGAGAAGAGTAGTAGAGAGAGGGAGAAGAGTAGTAGAGAGAGGGAGAAGAGTAGTAGAGAGAGAGGAGAAGAGTAGTAGAGAGAGGGGAGAAGAGTAGTAGAGAGAGGGAGAAGAGAAGTTGAAAGAGGGGAGAAGAGTAGTAGAGAGAGGGAGGGAGAAAAGAGGGGGAGAAGATTAGTAGAGAGAGTGGGAGAAGAGTAGTAGAGGAAGGAAAGGAAGAGGGGAAGAAGAGAGTAGGAGAGAAAGAGGGGAGAAGAGTAGTATAGAGAGGGGAGAAGAGAGAGAGAGGGGGAGAAGAGTAGTAGAGAGAGGGGAGAAGAGTAGTAGAAAGAGGGGAGAAGAGTAGTAGAGAGAGGGAGAAGAAAGTAGAGAGGGGAGAAGAGTAAGAGTGAAGGAGAGAGAAGAGGGGAAGAAGAGTAGTAGGATGAGAAAGAGGGGAGAAGAGTAGTATAGAGAGGGAGAGAGACAAGAAGAGTAGTAGGGAGAGGGAGTAGTAGAGAGGGGAGAAGAGTAGTAGAGAGAGGGAGAGAAGAGTAGTAGAGAGAGGGGAGAAGAGTAGTAGAGAGGGGAGAAGAGTAGTAGAGAGAGGGGAGAAGAGTAGTAGAGAGAGGAGAGGAAGAGTAGTAGAGAGAGGGGAGAGAGGGAGAAGAGAAGGTAGAGAGAGGGGGGAGAGAGAGGAGAGAAAGAGAGGGGGAGAAGAGAAGAGATGGGGAGAGAGAGAGGGGAGGAAGAGTAGAAGAGAGAGGGGAGAAGAGTAGTAGAGAGAGGGGAGAAGAGTAGTAGAGAGAGGGGAGAAGAGTAGTAGAGAGAGGGGAGAAGAGTAGTAGAGAGAGAGGGGAGAAGAGTAGTAGAAAGAGGGGCAGAAAAGTAGTAGAGAGAGGGAGGGAGAAAGAGAGGGGGGAGAAGATTAGTAGAGAGAGTGGAGAAGAGTAGTAGAGCGAAGGAAAGGAAGAGGGGAAGAAGAGTAGTAGGATGAGAAAGAGGGGAGAAGAGTAGTATAGAGAGGGGAGAAGAGTAGTAGAGAGAGGGGGAGAAGAGTAGTAGAGAGAGGGGGAGAAGAGTAGTAGAGAGAGGGGAGAAGAGAAGAGAGAGGAGAGAGGAAGAGAGGAAGAGGGGAGTAGTGAGAGGGGAGAAGAGAAGTAGAGAGAGGGGAGAAGAGGAAGAGAGAGGGGAGAAGAGGGAGAGAGAGGGAGAAGAAGAGTAGTAGAGAGAGGGAGAAGAGTAGTAGAGAAGGAAAGGAAGAGGGGAAGAAGAGTAGTAGGATGAGAAAGATGGGAGAAGAGTAGTAGAGAGAGGGGGGAGAAGAGTAGTAGAGAGAGGGGAGAAGAGTAGAGAGAGAAGAGGGGAAGAAGAGAGTAGGAGAGAAAGAGGGGAGAAGAGTAGTATAGAGAGGGAGAGAGATGAGAAGAGTAGTAGAGAGAGGGGAGAAGAGTAGGAGAGAGAGGGGAGAAGAGTAGTAGAGAGAGGGGAAAAGAGTAGTAGGGAGAGGGGAGAGGAGTAGTAAAGAGAGGGGAGAAGAGTAAGAGAGAGGAGAGAGGAAGAGTAGTAGAGAGAGGGGAGAGAGAGGGGAGAAGAGAAGGAGAGAGAGGGAGAAGAGTAGGAGAGATAGAGGGAGAGAGAGGGGAGAAGAGTAGTAGAGAGAGGGGAGAAGAGTAGTAGAGAGAGGGGAGAAGAGTAGTAGAGAGAGAGGGGAGAAGAGTAGTTGAAAGAGGGGCAGAAGAGTAGTAGAGAGAGGGAGGGAGAAAGAGAGTGGGGAGAAGAGTAGTAGAGTGAAGGAGAGGAAGAGGGGAAGAAGAGTAGTAGGATGAGAAAGAGGGGAGAAGAGTAGTATAGAGAGGGAGAGAGATGAGAAGAGTAGTATAGAGAGGGAGAGAGAGGGGATAAGAGTAGGAGAGAGAGGGGAGAAGAGTAGTAGAGAGAGGGGAAAAGAGTAGTAGGGAGAGGGGAGAAGAGTAAAGAGAGGGGAGAAGATTAAGAGAGAGGAGAGGAAGAGTAGTAGAGAGAGGGGAGAGAGAGGGAGAAGAGAAAGGAAGAGGGGAGAAGAGTAGGAGAATAGAGAAAGAGGGGAGAAGAGAAGTAGAGAGAGAGGGAGAAGAGTAGTAGAGAGAGGGGAGAAGAGTAGTAGAGAGAGGGAGAAGAGTAGTAGAGAGAGGGGAGAAGAATAGTAGAGAGAGGGGAGAAGAGTAGAGAGAGAGGGGAGAAGAGTAGAGAGAGGGGAGAAAAGTAGTAGAGAGAGGGGAGAAGAGAAAGAGAGGGGGGAGAAGATTAGTGGAGAGAGTGGAGAAGAGTAGTAGAGCCGAAGAAAGGAAGAAGAGGGGAAGAAGAGAGAGAGGATGAGAAAGAGGGGAGAAGAGTAGTAGAGAGAGGGAGAAGAGTAGTAGAGAGAGGGGAGAAGAGTAGTAGAGGGGAGAGTAGTAGAGAGAGGGGGAGAAGAGTAGTAGAGAGGAAGAGAGGAAGATTAGTAGTGAGAGGTGAGAAGAGTAGTAGAGAGCGGGGAGAAGAGTAAGAGAGAGGGGAGAAGAGTAAGAGAGAGGGGAGAAGAGTAGTAGAGAGAGACAAGAAGAGTAGTAGGGAGAGGGGAGAGGAGTAGTAAAGAGAGGGGAGAAGAGTAAGAGAGAGGGTGAGAGGAAGAGTAAGAGAGAGGGGAGAAGATTAGTAGAGAGAGGGGAGAAGAGTAGTAGAGAGAGGGAGAAGAGTAGTAGAGAGAGGGGGAGAAGAGTAGTAGAGAGAGGAGAAAGAGTAGGAGAGAGAGGAGAGAAGAGAGAGAGAGTAGTAGAGAGAGGGAGAAGAGTAGTAGAAGAGTAGAGAGAGGGGGAGAAGAGTAGTAGAGAGGGGGGAGAAGAGTAGTAGAGAGAGGGGAGAAGAGTAGTAGAGAGAGGGGAGAAGAGTAGTAGAGAGAGGGGGAGAAGAGTAGAGAGAGGGGGAGAGAGAAAGAGAGGGGGAGAGAGGGAGAGAAGAGAGGGGAGAAGAGAAGAGAGAGAGAGGGGAAAAGAGTAGTAGAGAGAGGGGAGAAGAGTAGGAGAGAGAGGGGAGAGAAGAGTAGTAGAGAGAGGGGAGAAGAATAGTAGAGAGAGGGGAAAGAGTAGAGATAGAGAGAGAGGGGAGAAGAGTAGTAGAAAGAGGGGCAGAAGAGTAGTAGAGAGAGGGAGGGAGAAAGAGAGTGGGGAGAAGATTAGTAGAGAGAGTGGAGAAGAGTAGTAGAGTGAAGGAGAGGAAGAGGGGAAGAAGAGTAGTAGGATGAGAAAGAGGGGAGAAGAGTAGTATAGAGAGGGAGAGAGATGAGAAGATTAGTATAGAGAGGGAGAGAGAGGGGATAAGAGTAGGAGAGAGAGGGGAGAAGAGTAGTAGAGAGAGGGGAGAAGAGTAGTAGGGAGAGCGGAGAAGAGTAGTAGAGCGAGGGGAGAAGAGTATTAGAGAGAGAGGGGAGAAGAGTCGTAGAGAGAGGGGGGAGAAGAGTAGTAGAGAGAGGGAGAGAGAAAGAGGGGGAGAAGAATAGAGAGGGGAGAAACGTAAGAGAGAGGGGAGAAGAGTAGGAGAGAGAGGGAGAAGATTAATAAATAAGGAGAGAGAGGGAGAAGAGTAGGAGAGAGGGAGAAGAGTAGTAGAGAGAGGGGAGAAGATTAATAAATAAGGAGAGAGAGGGGAGAAGAGTAGGAGAGAGGGGAGAAGAGTAGGAGAGAGGGGAGAAGAGTAGGAGAGAGGGGAGAAGAGTAGTAGAGAGGGAGAGAGAAAGAGAGGGGAGAGAAGAGTAGTAGAGCAAAGGAGAGAGGAAGAGAGGGGAAGAAGAGTATTAGGATGAGAGAGAGGGGAGAAGAGTAGTAGAGAGCGAAAGAAAGTGTTGAGAAGAGTAGTAGAGAGAGAAAGAAAGTGTTGAGAAGAGTAGTAGAGAAAGAAAGTGTTGAGAATAGTAGTAGAGAGAGAAAGAAACTGTTGAGAAGAGTAGTAGAGAGAGAAAGAAAGTGTTGAGAAGAGTAGTAGAGAGAGAAAGAAAGTGTTGAGAAGAGTAGTAGAGAGAGAAAGAAAGGGAGAAGAGTAGTAGGATTTTGAGAAAGATCCTTCACTTATGCTGAGAAGAGTATAGAGAGAGAATCCTGAGATGAGAAGATTAGTATTTAGAGAAAGAAAGTGTCAGAAAGAGTAGTCTAGAGAGAGAAAGAAAGTGTTGAGAAGAGTAGTAGAGAGAGAAAGAAAGTGTTGAGAAGAGTAGTAGAGGAGAAAGAAAGTCTTGCTAGGTAGAAGAGTAGAGAGAGAGAGAAAGTGTTGAGAAGAGTAGTAGAGAGAGAAAGAAAGTGTTGAGAAGAGTAGTAGAGAGAGAAAGAAAGTGTTGAGAAGAGTAGTAGAGAGAGAAAGAAAGTGTTGAGAAGAGTAGTAGAGAGAGAAAGAAAGTGTTGAGAAGAGTAGTAGAGAAAGAAAGTGTTGAGAAGAGTAGTAGAGAGAGAAAGAAAGTCTTGAGAAGAGTAGTAGAGATCTGAGAAAGTGTTGAGAAGAGTAGTAGAGAGAGAAAGAAAGTGTTGAGAAGAGTAGTAGAGAGAGAAAGAAAGTGTTGAGAATAGTAGTAGAGAGAGAAAGAAACTGTTGAGAAGAGTAGTAGAGAGAGAAAGAAAGTGTTGAGAAGAGTAGTAGAGAGAGAAAGAAAGTGTTGAGAAGAGTAGTAGAGAGAGAAAGAAAGTGTTGAGAAGAGTAGTAGAGAGAGAAAGAAAGTGTTGAGAAGAGTAGTAGAGAGAGAAAGAAAGTGTTGAGAAGAGTAGTAGAGAGAGAAAGAAAGTCTTGAGAAGAGTAGTAGAGAGAGAAAGAAAGAAAAGAAAGGGGGGAGAAGACAGATAATCGGTTTCCTATTTTGCAACAAAGCATCCTTCACTTATGCTGCCAAACATACCCTCGTAAAACTGACTATCCTGCCGATCCTCGACTTTGGCGATTTCATTTACAAAATAGCCTCCAACACTCTACTCAGCAAATTGGATGCAGTCTATCACATTGCCATCCGTTTTGTCACCAAAGCCCCCTATACTACCCACCACTGCGACCTGTATGCTCTCGTTGGCTGGCGCTCGCTACATATTCTTCACCAATCCCACTGGCTCCAGGTCATCTATAAGTCTATGCTAGGTAAAACCCCGCCTTATCTCAGCTCACTGGTCACCATAGCAACACCCACCCGTAGCATGCGCCCCAGCAGGTATATCTCACTGGTCACCCCCAAAGCCAACACTTCCTTTGGTCGCCTTTCCTTCCTTCCAGTTCTCTGCTGCCAATGACTGGAGCGAATTGCAAATATCACTGGAGTTGGAGATTTATTTGACGCTGTGAGAGCAGTTTACCGTTGCAGCTGTACACAGCCCATCTGTAAAGAGCCCATCCAACCATCTACCTACCTCCTCCCCATATTTGTTTTTCCCCTTATTTGTTTTTCTGCGCTTTTGCACACCAGTATCAGGCTACCTAAGTAGGGTTCTCAATCAGGGACAACCAGGCTACCTAAGTATGGTTCTCAATCAGGGACAACCAGGCTACCTAAGTAGGGTTCTCAATCAAGGACAACCAGGCTACCTAAGTATGGATCTCAATCAGGGACAACCAGGCTACCTAAGTAGGGTTCTCAATCAGGGACAACCAGGCTACCTAAGTAAGGTTCTCAATCAGGGACAACCAGGCTACCTAAGTAGGGTTCTCAATCAGGGACAACCAGGCTACCTAAGTATGGTTCTCAATCAGGGACAACCAGGCTACCTAAGTATGGTTCTCAATCAGGGACAACCAGGCTACCTAAGTATGGTTCTCAATCAGGGACAACCAGGCTACCTAAGTATGGTTCTCAATCAGGGACAACCAGGCTACCTAAGTATGGTTCTCAATCAGGGACAACCAGGCTACCTAAGTATGGTTCTCAATCAGGGACAACCAGGCTACCTAAGTAGGGTTCTCAATCAGGGACAACCAGGCTACCTAAGTAGGGTTCTCAATCAGGGACAACCAGGCTACCTAAGTATGGTTCTCAATCAGGGACAATGGTTGACAGCTGCCTCTGATTGAGAACCATACCAGGCCAAACACAGAAATCCCAAATCATAGAAAAAAGAACATAGACAACCCACCCAACTCACGCCCTGACCATACTAAACAAAGACATAACAAAAGAACTGAGGTCAGAACGTGACAACTGCCTTACCTCCTTACTTCATTCGCACACACTGTATACAGATTTTCTATTGTGTTATTGACTGTATGTTTGTTTATCCGATGTGTAACTCTGTGTTGTTGTTTTTGTCGCATTGCTTTGCTTCATCTTGGCCAGGTCGCAGTTGTAAATGAGATCTTGTTCTCAACTGGCTGACCTGGTTAAATAAAGGTGAAATAAAAAATAATAAATAAAAATATTAGCAAAATATTGCTTCCACCTATAACGATGCAGTACTTGGGGGTTAATAAGGGCAGACAAGGAGAGTTAGAGAATCTGAATCATTGTCAACCAATTGTAGGGAGGAAGAGAGGGGGAGTACTACTTTATCAGCATCCTTGACAGAATCCTGTTTTCTTTTACCAGTACATTCACTCTCTCTCTCTCTCTCTCTCTCTCTTTCTATCTCCTCACTCTCACTCTCTCTCTCTCTCTTTTCATTTTTACAAATTAATAAAAAATGGAAAGCAGAAATGTCTTGAGTCAATACGTATTCAACCACTTTGTTATGGAAAGCCTAAATAAGTTCAGGAGAAAACTTTTCCTTAACAAGTCAAATGAAGCCTCCCGAGTGGCGCAGTGGTCTAAGGCACTGCATTGCAGTGGTTGAGGTATCACTACAGACTTTGGTTCGATCCCAGGCTGTGTCACAGCAGTCTGTGCCTTGGAGACCCATGAGGTGCTGCACAATTGGCCCAGCGTCGTCCGGGTTAGAGAGTGGTTTGGTCGGCCAGGATTTCCTTGTCCCATCGCGCTCTAGTGACTCCTTGTGGCGGGCCAATAGTCATTCTTTTGTCACCAGCTGGATGGTGTTTCCTCCAACACTTTGGCACAACAGCTGGCTTCCAGGTTAAGTGAGCAGTGTGGCTCGGCTGGGTCGAGTTTCGGAGGACACATGGCTCTTGACCTTCACCTCTCCCGAGTCCGTAGGGGAGTTGCAGTGATGGGACAAGACTGTCACTACCAATTGGATATTTATTTTAATTGAACCTTTATTTAGCTAGGAAAGTCAGTTAACACCCAATTCTTATTTACAATGACGGCCTACCGGGAACAGTGGGTTAACTACCTTGTTCAGGGGCAGAACGACAGATTATTACATTGTGAGCTCGGGTATTCGATCCAGCAGCCTTTCAGTAACTTGCCCAACACTCTAGGCTACCTGCCGCCCCAGGATATCACGAAAAAGGGGTCAAATTAAAAAAATAATCACATAATAAGTTGCATGGACTCACTCTGTGTGCAACAAGAGTTTAAAATGATTTTTGAATGAATACTTCATCCCTGTACCCCACAATTATCTTTAAGGTCCCTCTGTCGAGAAGTGAATTTCAAACACAGATTCAAACACAAAGACCAGGGAGGTTTTCCAACGCCTCGCAAAGAAGGGCACCTTTTGGTAGATGGGTCAAAGGGCACGTAGATGGGTAAGTAAGAATAAAAACAGACATTGAGTATCCCTTTGAGCATGGTGAAGTTATTCATTACACAAGTTATTCATTACAGTTATTCATTTCAGCCAGTTACTACAAAGATACAGGAGTCCTTCTTGACAGTTGCCGGAGAGGAAGGAACTGCTCAGGAATTTCACCATGAGGCCAATGGTGATTTTAAAACAGTTACAGAGTTTAATGGCTGTGATGGGAGAAAACTGAGGGCATTGTAGTTACTCCACAATACTAACCGAAATGACAGAGTGAAAAGAAGGAAGTCTGTACAGAATACAAATATTCCCAAAACATGCATCCTGTTTGCAATACGGCACTAAAGTAAAACTGTGACAAATGTGTCAAAAAAAGTACTTTATGTCCTGAATACAAAGCCTAATGTTTGGGGCAAGTCCAACACAACATATTACTGAATAACACTCTTCATATTTTCAAGCATACTGGTGGCTGCACCATGTTATTGGTATTCTTGGATCGGCAAGGACAATGGAGGAGTTCAGACAAATTCACCTTTCAGCAGGACAATAACATAAAACACAAGGCTAAATATACACTGGAGTTGCTTACCAAGACCACATTTATTGTGGCCTAGTAACAGTTTTGACTTAAATCGACTTGAAAATCTCTGGCAAGACTGGATAATGGCTGTCTCAAAATAATCAACAACCAACTTGACAAGGTTTGAATAATACAGATATATTTTTTAAGTGCAAATATTGTACAATCCAGGTGTGCAAAGCTCTTAAAGATCTTAAAGCTCTTAAGACTTACCCACAAAGACACGCAGCTGTCATCGCCGCCAAAGGTATTGACTCAGGGGTGTAAATACTTATGTAAACGAGATATTTCTGTATTTTTGTAAAAAATACTTAGCAAAAATGTAATGTTTTACATTTGTCATTATGGGGTAACGTGTTTAGATGTGTGAGAAAGAAAAATCTATTTCATCCATTTTTAATTCAGGCAACAACATAGAATAAGTCAATGGGTATGAATACTTTCTGAGGGCACTGTGAATGAGACCCCAAACCCAGAATCTCCCTTCCCTCTCTCTCTTTTCTGGGAAAGGGAAACATCTTGTGACCCTACAGGTCTATGAAAAACGAAAATAATTTTTTCATACAGTAAATCCAAGACATCAGCAACTTTCTTTATATTTTTCTCTAAAGTGATGGTCTCTCCTCTCTCTCTCTCTCCCTCTTCCTCTCTCTCCCTCTCCCTCTCTCTCTCTCTCCCTCTCTCTCTCTCCCTCTCTCTCCCTCTCTCTCCCTCTCTCTCCCTCTCTCTCTCCTCTCTCTCTCTCCCTCTCTCCCTCTCTCTCCCTCTCTCTCCCTCTCTCTCCCTCTCTCTCCCTCTCTCTCCCTCCCTCCCTCTCCTCTCTCCCCTCTCCCTCTCCCTCTCCCTCTCCCTCTCCCTCCCCTCTCCCTCTCCCTCTCCCTCTCCCTCTCTCCCTCTCCCTCTCCTCTCTCTCTCTCTCTCTCTCTCTCTCCCTCCCTCTCCCCCTCTCTCTCCGACTAGCTAAAGTAGCTTTCACCTGCGTTTGGTAAGACAGACCTTTTGAATTATCCACAGTGTAATGTTCTATTAGGGATGAAAAGAGCTTGGGATCAGATAAGAGAGAATATTGTGATGGTGCTTGATGGGATCCCTCGTTAATTTGTGGAGTGAATGAACGTTATGGGTGTGAGGCCATGGCAATATTGGATCTCTTATCCAGAATATAAGCCTCGCAAATGAATAGATATTAAAGTTAATGTGATTGGACGGCTGGAGGATCGGAACTACAGGAGTCAGAACTGCTAAATCATCCAATCAGAAATAGGTGTTGTCATGGAATGAATAGCCTATTAACAGAACTTTGCGAGGTAGCAACATGACAGCTATTGGGTGAAGTGGGCCAGTGCTGAATTCTACAGACTCACTTTCATGCCATGTGGTAACCAAAGCAGATGTAGCATTGCTGTATAAGAGGTCTGGGCATTTATGGCACAGGAGATCATGTGCATGCATACATTGTAATCACAAGGTCACTGGTTCAAGCCCTGGATTTCACTACATACTGATCTACAACAATAAATCTGATTTTTTTTTAAACAAATGGGAGCTGATTAGAGTCAGTCGCCTATTTCAAGTCCAGGACATTGTAGGCTGTACCACAATGTTTTCCTCGACAGATGTGAGCTCAACCCTATTTTCCTTTAGCATATTTCAGTCAATCGACACACGTACAGCTAAGCCTACACAGTATATTCTGACAGTATAACACGTAGGCTAATAGTATATTCTAACAGTATAATAGTATATTCTGACAGTATAACAGTATATTCTGACAGTATAACAGTATATTCTGACAGTATAACAGTATATTCTGACAGTATAACAGTATATACCAGTATATTCTGACATTATAACAGTATATAACAGTATATTCTGACAGTATAACAGTATATTCTGACAGTATAACAGTATATTCTGACAGCATAATAGTATATAACAGTATATTCTGACAGTATAACAGTATATTCTGACAGTATAACAGTATATTCTGACAGCATAATAGTATATAACAGTATATTCTGACAGTATAACAGTATATAACAGTATATTCTGACAGTATAATAGTATATAACAGTATATTCTGACAGTATAACAGTATATACCAGTATATTCTGACAGTATAACAGTATATAACAGTATATTCTGACAGCATAATAGTATATAACAGTATATTCTGACAGTATAACAGTATATAACAGTATATTCTGACAGCATAATAGTATATAACAGTATATTCTGACAGTATAACAGTATATTATGACAGTATAACAGTATATACCAGTATATTCTGACAGTATAACAGTATATAACAGTATATTCTGGCAGTATAACAGTATATAACAGTATATTCTGACAGTATAACAGTATATTCTGACAGTATAACAGTATATTCTAACAGTATAATAGTATATACCAGTATATTCTGACAGTATAACAGTATATTCTGACAGTATAACAGTATATACCAGTATATTCTGACATTATAACAGTATATTCTGACAGTATAACAGTATATTCTGACAGTATAACAGTATATTTTGACAGTATAACAGTATATAACAGTATATTCTGAGAGTATAATAGTATATAACAGTATATTCTGACAGTATAACAGTATATAACAGTATATTCTGACAGTATAACAGTATATAACAGTATATTCTGACAGTATAACAGTATATAACAGTATATTCTGACAGTATAACAGTATATTCTGACAGTATAACCGTATATAACAGTATATTCTGACAGTATAACAGTATATAACAGTATATTCTGACAGTATAACAGTATATAACAGTATATTCTGACAGTATAACAGTATATTCTGACAGTATAACCGTATATAACAGTATATTCTGACAGTATAACAGTATATAACAGTATATTCTGACAGTATAACAGTATATAACAGTATATTCTGACAGTATAACAGTATATACCAGTATATTCTGACAGTATAACAGTATATAACAGTATATTCTGACAGCATAATAGTATATAACAGTATATTCTGACAGCATAACAGTATATAACAGTATATTCTGACAGTATAACAGTATATTCTGACAGTATAATAGTATATAACAGTATATTCTGACAGTATAACAGTATATTCTGACAGCATAACAGTATATAACAGTATATTCTGACAGTATAATAGTATATTCTGACAGTATAACAGTATATTCTGACAGTATAACAGTATATTCTGACAGTATAATAGTATATTCTGACAGTATAACAGTATATTCTGACAGTATAACAGTATATTCTGACAGTATAACAGTATATTCTGACAGTATACCAGTATATACCAGTATATTCTGACAGTATAATAGTATATTCTGACAGTATAACAGTATATTCTGACAGTATAACAGTATATAATAGTATATTCTGACAGTATAATAGTATATTCTGACAGTATAACAGTATATTCTGACAGTATAACGGTATATAACAGTATATTCTGACAGTATAATAGTATATTCTGACAGTATAACAGTATATACCAGTATATTCTGACAGTATAAAAGTATATTCTGACAGTATACCAGTATATACCAGTATATTCTGACAGTATAACAGTATATTCTGACAGTATAATAGTATATTCTGACAGTATAAAAGTATATTCTGACAGTATACCAGTATATACCAGTATATTCTGACAGTATAACAGTATATTCTGACAGTATACCAGTATAATAGTATATTCTGACAGTATAACAGTATATACCAGTATATTCTGACAGTATAATAGTATATTCTGACAGTATAACAGTATATACCAGTATATTCTGACAGTATAAAAGTATATTCTGACAGTATACCAGTATATACCAGTATATTCTGACAGTATAACAGTATATTCTGACAGTATAACAGTATATACCAGTATATTCTGACAGTATAACAGTATATTCTGACAGTATACCAGTATATACCAGTATATTCTGACAGTATAACAGTATATTCTGACAGTATACCAGTATAATAGTATATTCTGACAGTATAACAGTACATACCAGTATATTCTGATGCTATAACATACAATGTGTAACGTTCATCTTGTTCCTCCGACGAGGAGGAGTAGGAGAGATCGGACCAATGGGCAGCGTGGTAAGTGTCCATAAGGTTACTTTATTTACAAGAACTCTAAACTACAGAATAACAACGGAGAATGAACGAAACAAACTAAACAGTCCCGTGTGGCACAAACACTGACACGGAAAACAAGCACCCACAACTCAAAAGTGAAACCAGGCTACCTAAGTATGGTTCTCAATCAGGGACAACGATGACAGCTGCCTCTGATTGAGAACCATACCAGGCCAAACACAGAAATCCCAAATCATAGAAAAAAGAACATGGACAACCCACCCAACTCACGCCCTGACCATACTTAAAACAAAGCCATAACAAAAGAACTAAGGTCAGAACGTGACACAGTGATCTATTCTGATAGAAGGTAGTCTATATAATAGAATAATAATATTATTGTAAGTCTCAGATTTCCATATGCCTGTTTGTATTCTGTCACACGTTGGACTAGATATTATTATTATTATTATTATTATTGTTATTATTATGTAACGTGACAGAATATGAGCAGACATATGGATATCTTAGTGAACAACACAGTGCAGATATTGGTATTCTTCAGTACTTCCAGTGCTATTTTGAGAATATGCTAATAATCCACAGAGCGATTGACACTGAAGGTCACTAATTAACATAAATCAATTCTGCACTCATTTAGGAGAGAAACGCTGCAAATATAACCTAGTGTAGGAGCCATTTTGGCCTTCTAACGTGTTGTGTAGGCTGTGGACCCATTACTCCGACGCATGCCAGATCTTACAACGCCTGGATGGACATTACGTATCAACTAACCACATCAATCTGGTGCCCAACAGCACAGTTGATGATGTGTGCAGCATCTGAGCATGGGAACACGGCCCGTGTGTGTTGTCTGTCTAGGGATGTTTTAGCTTGTTTTGTACACTGGTAAGGGCACGCTCACGTGGGGTTATGGGTCACATGGTACAGGAAGGGGAGGCCAACACAGGTGACCAGGAAGTGTTAATTAGCACAGGTGCGAGGAGAGCGGTTTTTAACTCCTCCCAGGAAAATGCCTACAGAAACATACCTCTCTGCACATGTTATACTGTAAATTAAATGGGTTGGACCTTTGTATTTTAAATCTGCAATACATGGGAACACGAACACCACCCAACCATAGATGTAGGCCTAGCCTATGTTTGGAAAGCACATTCTATGTGGACGCGCCATTCAGAGCTCTCAACGCCAATAGGCCTACAGCTACAGTGACAAGACACTGTTCAGTATATGAACCCTTTGGAATTACCTGGATTCCTGCATAAATTGGTCATCAAATTTAGTCAATCTTCATTTAAGTCACAGCAATAGACAAACATAGTGTGCTTAAACTAATAACACACAAATTATTGTATTTTTCTCGTTTATATTGAATACATCATTTAAACATTCACAGTGTAGGTTGGAAAAAGTATGTGAACCCCTAGGCTAATGACTTCTCCAAAAGCTAATTGGAGTCAGGAGTCAGGAGCTAACCTGGAATCCAATCAATGAGACGAGATTGGAGATGTTGGTTAGAGCTGCCTTGCCCTATAAAAAAACACTGAGTTTGCTATTCACAAGAAGCATTGCCTGATGTGAACCTCAAACAAAAGAGATCTCAGAAGACCTAAAGGGTCAACCAGTTATACTTTTGCCACCCTGCACTGTGAATGTTTACACAGTGCTTTCAATAAAGACATGAAAATGTATAATTGTCTGTGTGTTATTAGTTTAAGCAGACTGTGTGTCTATTGTTGTGACCTAGGTGAAGATCAGATTTCATTTTATGACCAATTTATGCAGAAATCCAGGTATTTGCCAAGGGTTCACATACTTTTCCTTGCCACTGTAGGTTATTCACAGCAGCTTGAATGAATGAAAAAAACGTCAAAAATATTGTTCAGTGTTGATAGGCTACTGAGTTTACTTTAATATCTCCATACCAGGTCATGTCGTGGAATTCACATGCGACTAAGTGATCAGCCTACATTTCCTCTATCCCACACTTTTTGACTGCTGCACAAAATGTGTCTTTTGGAGTGCTGCCCATTCTCTACATCCAGAATCAAAAGGCCCTTCTTATATCATCATTCATCTAAGCACCATCAAGCCCATCCACACATTTTCCCCATTTTAAATGTGTGGAGTAGCCCAGCCTAAGAGTTCCAACACATTTCCACTCAGACATCCCCTACCAGCATTGGGGAAAATGTTGCAGGTTTAAAGCTTATTTCCTGCAATTCTATACATTTTGCTATGAGATGGAGACTATTTTGGCATTTTTAAAGCTCATTTCCTGCTATTCTACACATTTTGTCTTGGGGTGCAGAGAACACGTTGCAGTTTTGAAGATAATTTGAGTGACTCAAACATTACAACAAAATCCATGGACTAAAAAACATTAGCTGACACGGGCTAGTTGATCTGTTATAAATAGCTCTCTAAGGTCTGCAATGACTGACATGACAACAGCAAAACTGATGATACACTACCCAATTTACTAATTGTACTTCATGCATTCTACTATTACAACTTTCAAGAGTAAGTTGGACTGAATTCCTTTAAAAAGTTATCCCCTGTCGACCCCTCACCCGCCCCAAAGTTTGAGAACCACAGGGCTAGCTTATCTGCAATGTGTAGGCTACAATTAAGCAATAATATGGCCAATATACCACAGCTAAGGGCTGTTCTTATGCACAACGCAATGTGCAATGCCTGGACACAGCCCTTAGCCGTGGTATATTGGCCATATATCACAAACCCCCGAGGTACCTTATTGCTATTAGAAACTGGTTACCAACGTAATTAGAGCAGGAAAAATAACTGTTTTGTCATACCTGTGGTATTTGGTCTGCAGAAAGAGGTGGAAGGCGAAAGAGTGTTAGAGAGAGAGAGAGAATTTGAAAACAAATCAAATTTTGATAAACTCCCATATCTATTGGGTGAAATACCACAGTGTGCCATCACAGCAATAAGATTTGTGACCTGTTGCCACAAGAAAAGGGCAACCAGTGAAGAACAAACACCACTGTAAATACAACCTATATTTATTTATTTTCCCTTTTGTAGTTGAACTATTTGCACATCGTTACAACACGGTATATAGACATAATGTAATGTTTACTGTTCATTTTTTATTGTTCATTTCACTTTTGTTTATTATCTATATCACTTGCTTCGACAATGTAAACATATGTTTCCCAGCCCAATAAAACCCTTTGAATTGAATTGAGAGCAACTTCAGCAGCATTCAGCACTGGTTAGCGACCTCTGAACCAAACTAAGCTTCTTTCAGAAAAGCCATCAGTCTCACTAGTCCACACTGCACTGAGTACTGCCTACCATAAAAATGCATTGATATTGTAATGAACCATCTCTTACTACTTACTACTAGTGCTGCTGTTGGTGACGTCGTTAAAGTTGGGAACCGTGGGCACAAATAGCTATGGTTTGTTGGTAGTCTATAATATTGAGTGAGTGTGAGAGATAGAGAGACAGAGTGTGTGTGAGAGAGAGAGAAACAGTCAGAGAGAGAGAGAGAGAGAGAGAGAGAGAGAGAGAGAGGGAGAGAGTGAGAGGGAGGGAGGGAGGGAGGGAGGGAGGGAGGGAGGAAGAGAGGGAGGGAGGGAGAGAAAGAGAGAGAGGGAGAGAGAGGGGGAGGGAGAGAAAGAGAGAGGGGGGAGGGGGAGGGAGGGAGAGGGAGGGAGGGAGAGAGAGAAAGAGAGAGAGTGAGAGAGAGGGGAGGGAGAGAGAGGGAGGGAGAGAAAGAGAGAGAGAGTGAGAGAGAGAGAGAGAGGGAGGGAGGGAGAGAAAGAGAGGGAGGGAGGGAGAGAAAGAGAGAGAGGGAGAGAGGGGGGAGGGAGAGAAAGAGAGAGAGGGAGAGAGAGGGGGGGAGAGAAAGAGAGAGAGGGAGAGAGAGGGGGAGGGAGGGAGAGGGAGGGAGGGAGAGGGAGGGAGGGAGGGAGAGGGAGGGAGGGAGGGAGAGAGAAAGAGAGAGTGAGAGAGGGGAGAGAGGGAGAGAAAGAGAGAGCGGGAGAGAGAGGAATAGAGGGGGGAGAGTGAGTGAGGGGGGGAGGGTGGGTGGGAATTAGAGATAGAGATATTCGCGCGTATAGTCTTCTCATCGCCAGTCTGTAGCTCTCGAGCGGCAGGAAAGCCGTGTCTCGCACTGAACGGATATATTTCTCCGACACTTTCATTTATTCCGTTTTCAGTCTTTTATCAACGCTAAGATGCACCGGCGAAGTCCCGGGCTGGTTTTAACACTCCCGTTAACGTCAATGCTGTGGATATTTAACAGTTTCAGCAGCTTGCACGGTGCTCTCCCTTCAGCACGTAAGTTACCGGTTTGTTTCATCGTCATTTGAGCTGGTGGTGGCTCGCGGGGGCATCTCGGGGCAGGGAACTGTGGAAGACAGGGCATGAGAACCGACCGCTGACGCACGGAAATAATGTTTCGTGCCATTATGACTATTTTGGCTATTTTGTAGATGGGTTCATTGCCAACTGACTGTATTTTGTCGTGCGTGTTTAGTGGGTACATATATTTATGCGACGCAGCAGCTAGGACGCTTCATACAATTTCCCTCTTATTCCCCGAAGGTACATGGTCTTATATGTTATTATAACGGGTCTGGTGTTGTTGTCAAGGCTCCGTTTTAAGGGATACTCGCCTACCCGGAAAAGGTAGCCTATGAGAGAAACATGCTAGTGGTGGTGGAACTTCGTGCTTTGATTGGTTGCCACTTTATTTGTTGTTGTTGTTGATGTTGTCAACGTGCATGCGGTGTAACCTATCTAAATAAAGCTATGTGTTTATCATTACAGACCGATTAGATTATTTTGGAGATATAGTGTATGTCTCTGTAGCTTGTTAAGAGTTATATCGGTTGGTTCCAGCCGCCCGGTTCTAAGTAACATACCCGTTTCTACATGATCCACAGAACCAGAGCACACCCATGTTTATCTCTCTGTTATAGAACCGTAGAGGTTTTAGTCAACCCTATGGATCAGGACACTACCACATCACTACTGTAAGCATATTAAATATTCATGTTGCAAGCTGTTACAGTTAACTGCCCTCCTGGGTTTTATTTATAATATCTCATTATTACTGCATCTATGCAGCTGTGTGTTTGTGCATGTGTGTGGTCGGTAGATTAATCATACTCAGAAACAGGGAAACCAGGAGAGGGGAAACCAGACTGTTAGCTGTTAATTCATTGCACTGCCATCTCTCTCTCTCGCTCAATCGCTCTCTCTCTACCCCCCTCCCCCCTCTCTAGCTCTCTCTCTCTCTCTCGCTCAATCTCTCTCTCTCTACCCCCCCCTCTCTCTCTCTCTCTCTATTCAATTCAATTCAAGCGGCTTTATTGGCATGGGAAACATATGTTAACATTGCCAAAGCAAGTGAAGTAGATAATATAAAAAGCGAAATAAACAATAAAAATGAACAGTAAACATTACACTCACAAAAGTTCCAAAATAATAGAGACATTTCAAATATCATATTATGTCTATATACAGTGTTGTAACAATGTGCAAATAGTTAAAGTACAAAAGGGAAAATAAATAAATATGGGTTGTATTCACAATGGTGTTTGTGGAAACAGGTCACAAATCTTGATGCTGTGATGTCACACTGTCGTATTTCACCCAGTAGATATGGGAGTTTATCAAGATCGGGTTTATTTTCGAATTCTTTGTGGATCTGTGTAATCTGAGGGAAATATGTGTCTCTAATATGGTCATACATTTGGCAGGAGGTTAGGAAGTGCAACTCAGTATCCACCTCATTTTGTGGGCAGTGTGCACATAGCCTGTCTTCTCTTGAGAGCCAGATCTGCCTACAGTGGCCTTTCTCAATAGCAAGGCTATGCTCACTGAGTCTGTACATAGTCAAATCTTTCCATAAGTTTGGGTCAGTCACAGTGGTCAGGTATTCTGCCGCTGTGTACTCTCTGTTCAGGGCCAAATAGCATTGTAGTTTGCTCAGTTTTTTGTTAATTCTTTCCAATCTCTCTCTCTTTCTCTCTCTCTCTTTCTTTTTCTCACTCACTCACTCACTCACTCACTCACTGGAAATGACTCTGTCCCTTTCTCTTTCTCTCTGTGATTCTTCTTTCTCCCTTCTATCCTCTCTCTTTTTTCTCTCTACCTCTCCCTTCCTCTTCTCTCTCATTCATTCTATCTCTATCCCACTCACCACTGATCCACCCTTCATTTTCTCTCTCTCTCCATCCCTGTTCCCTCTATCTCCCACGCTCTCTCTCCATTCTTTTGCTCTGCTCTCCCTCAATCTAGCTCTCTCCCTCCCTCCTCCCCTCCCCTGCCCCCTCCCCTGCCCTCTCCCCTGCCCCCTCCCTACCCCCTTCCCCCTCCTTGCCCCCTCCCCTGCCATCTCCCCTGCCACCTCCCTACCCTCCCTGCCCCCTCCCTACCCCCCCATGCCCTCTCCCCTGCCCTCTCCCCATCCCCCTGCCTGCCCCCTCCCTACCCCCTGCCCCCTCCCTACCCCCTGCCCTCTCCCCATCCCCCTCCCTGCCCCCTCCCTACCCCCCCCTCCGTGCCCCCTCCCCTCCCCTGCCCCCTCCCACCCCCTGCCCTCTCCCCTGCCCTCTCCCCTGCCCCCCCTACCCCCCCCGCCCTCTCCCCATCCCCCTCCCTGCCCCCTCCCTCCACCCCCCTCCCTGCCCCCTGCCCCCTCCCCTATGCCCCCTGCCCCCTCCCCTGCCCCCTCCCTACCCCCTCCCTCTCCCCTGCCCTCTCCCCTGCCCCCTCCCCTACCCCCTGCCCTCCCCCCCCCTGCCCCCCTCCCCCCCTGCACCCTCCCTACCCCCTCCCCTGCCCCCTCCCTATGCCCCCTGCCTCCTCCCCTGCACCCTCCCTATCCCCCTGCCCCCTCCCTGCCCCCTTATCCTTTTCTATTTTCTGCCTTCTTTTTCCTCTCTACCTGATTACTAGTGTTTGATAAAAACTCCATTCTACCAGGATTCTCTCTAGGGAAAAACTGTGTGTGTGTGTGTGTGTGTGTGTGTGTGTGTGTGTGTGTGTGTGTGTGTGTGTGTGTGTGTGTGTGTGTGTGTGTGTCGTGTGCGTGTGTGGGCGTGTGTGTGTGTGCGTGCGTGTGTGTGTCATCAACAAATGATTCTCTCCAGGGATTAGGTGTTGGAGCAGATAACAGGATCAGATCCACCGACCAGCCAGACTCTGCATGGGGCTAGCTTTCATACAACCCTCTGGCCCTGGTACAATACAAGACTAGGATAGAACCTTAAACTGACTCTGGGGCTAGCTTTCATACAACCCTTACAGTAGTCTCTGTCCCTTGTACTACAAGAATAGAATACATTCAGATGAATATGGACTTATAATGTTGAAATGTTGTTTTTACATAATAACACTCATTAATATAGATTCAATTTGGGATATCCCTGTTCAGTGTTTCATATAGGGACATGCATACCAAGATGATGCAATCTATGCTTTGTCAAGGGAACCAGCCAATCCCTGGTTGGGTAAATGCACAGTGACAACCCATGCAGGATAATTATTTTAACAATGTCCAACTACCAGAGAGAGGGAGAGAGACATAGAGAGGGAGAGAGAGAGACAGAGAGACAGAGAGAGAGACATAGAGAGGGAGAGAGAGACAGAGAGAGAGAGAGAGAGAGAGAGAGAGAGAGGGAGAGAGAGAGAGAGAGGGAGAAAGTGTGAGAGAGAGAGAGACATAGAAAGAAAGAGGGAGAGAGAGACAGAGAGAGGGACAGAGAGAGGGAGAGACTGATAGACAGAGAGAGTGAGAGACAGAGAGAGAGAGGGAGAGGGTATATTTTTGGGATGGCAAAAAAATGTAACATGAAAAAGACCAGAGACTTGGAGCCTTTAAAAACCTGCTGTATGTGAATTGTTGTGTGCTATAGTATGGAAAATAAATACATGTGATTCTGAATGACAATATAACGATGTTTGTTTCCAACATTAGGGATGTTTTCCTAAAGAAGTTACATCAGCTTTGTGTTTTGTTTCCTTGCCATGATACTAACGTGTATCCCAATACTGGTATCATCCCAGCCCTAATGAGCACCAGTCAGAACACATTGGCTGGAAACGGTTCAAGGAGACAGAGGGAAGGATGGAATGGACAAACAATGGAGGGAGGGATGGAGAGAGCGTTTGTTACGCGTTAGAGAGGGATAAGGTTTAATAGCTTATAGAATGACAGTCCGAGTGAGAAACGTGACCACTGACATCCTATCATTCACTATTATTTGAAATCATCAACAAATAATAAATCACTTAAAATGTTATTCCATAACCTACATTATATTAAACTATTACATTATATTTCTCTAAAAAGAGAGAAAAAAAGGAACTTGATGTTCAGATGTGGAATCACCACTCACCATACTATATGTTGGAGTCACCACTCACCATACTATATGTTGGAGTCACCACTCACCATACTATATGTTGGAGTCACCACTCACCATACTATATGTTGGAATCACCACTCACCATACTATATGTTGGAGTCACCACTCACCATACTATATGTTGGAGTCACCACTCACCATACTATATGTTGGAGTCACCACTCACCATACTATATGTTGGAATCACCACTCACCATACTATATGTTGGAGTCACCACTCACCATTCTATATGTTGGAGTCACCACTCACCATACTATATGTTGGAATCAACACTCACCATTCTACCAGTTGGAGTCACCACTCACCATTCTATATGTTGGAATCACCACTCACCATACATACTCATACCATACTATATGTTGGAGTCACCACTCACCATACTATATGTTGGAGTCACCACTCACCATACTATATGTTGGACCATCTATATGTTGGAATCACACTCACCATACTATATGTTGGAGTCACCACTCACCATACTATATGTTGGAATCACCACTCACCATACTATATGTTGGAGTCACCACTCACCATTCTATCAGTTGGAGTCACCACTCACCATACTATATGTTGGACACCACTCACCATTCACTCACCATACTATATGTTGGAATCACCACTCACCATACTATATGTTGGAATCACCACTCACCATACTATATGTTGGTTGGAGTCACCACTCACCATTCTATATGTTGGAGTCACCACTCACCATTCTATCAGTTGGAGTCACCACTCACCATTCTATCAGTTGGAGTCACCACTCACCATTCTATATGTTGGAGTCACCACTCACCATTCTATATGTTGGAGTCACCACTCACCATACTATATGTTGGAATCACCACTCACCATACTATATGTTGGAATCACCACTCACCATTCTATATGTTGGAGTCACCACTCACCATACTATATGTTGGAATCACCACTCACCATTCTATATGTTGGAGTCACCACTCACCATTCTATCAGTTGGAGTCACCACTCACCATTCTATCAGTTGGACTCACCACTCACCATTCTATCAGTTGGAGTCACCACTCACCATTCTATCAGTTGGAGTCACCACTCACCATTCTATCAGTTGGAGTCACCACTCACCATTCTATCAGTTGGAGTCACCACTCACCATTCTATCAGTTGGAGTCACCACTCACCATTCTACCAGTTGGAGTCACCACTCACCATTCTACCAGTTGGAGTCACCACTCACCATTCTACCAGTTGGAGTCACCCCCACCATTCTACCAGTTGGAGTCACTCCCACCATTCTACCAGTTGGAGTCACCACTCACCATTCTATCAGTTGGAGTCACCACTCACCATTCTACCAGTTGGAGTCACCACTCACCATTCTATCTTGTCAGTAGGTAGTGCAGTTGATCTGCCATCAGAGTAGCCTGCATTCTGATGTGACCCATTTTATCCCTGTTTGTTAGTGCTGGCCTGCCAATAGAGACAGAGACAACCAGGGAACTCACTTTCCTTCCATTTTGTGCTGCAGATGTTAGCAGGAACAATGCACTTTAGGACACACACGCACACACGCACACGCACACACACACATGCACACACATGCACACACACACACGCACACACACGCACACACACACACACACACACACACACACACAATGCGGGACCCAGATGCAGACACAGGAGGCAGATGGTTGGAGTCTTACAATGTTTATTAATCCAAAGGGAATAGGCAAGAGAATGGTCGAGGACAGGCAAAAAGGTCCAAACCAGATCAGAGTCCAGGAGGTACAGTGGTAGACAGGCTCATGGTCACGGCAGGCAGAATGGTCAGGCAGGCGGGTACAAAGTCCAGAACAAGCAAGGGTCAAAACCGGGAGGACTAGAAAAAGGAGAATGCCAAAAGCAGGAGTACGGGAAAAACGCTGGTTGACTTGGAAACATACAAGACAAACTGGCACAGAGAGACAGGAAACACAGGGACAAATACACTGGTACAGAGAGACAGGAAACACAGGGATAAATACACTGGTACAGAGAGACAGGAAACACAGGGATAAATACACTGGTACAGAGAGACAGGAAACACAGGGATAAATACACTGGTACAGAGAGACAGGAAACACAGGGATAAATACACTGGTACAGAGAGACAGGGATAAATACACTGGTACAGAGAGACAGGAAACACAGGGATAAATACACTGGGGAAAATCAGTGAAACCTGGAGGGGTTGGAGACAATCACAAGGATAGGTGAAACAGATCAGGGCGTGACACACACACCAGCTTTTACAAACTAGGTCTCTATAGGCCCTGTGTTTCCTCAGTTGTAGATTATGGTGTTATTTAGCTTCATTAAAAAAAAACTATTCTGCTTCATGTATAGGCCCAGCTAACACTTCACATGAAATGTGGGCTATTAGTCGTGTTTGCTCATGACGCACGCGCCATGCATTTCAGCACTAGGGAACTGGACAGCTTCCCCAACGGTATCACGTGAAAGAAGGGACACGGCACAAACAACGTTCGTAGCTGTCACCCTTCCAGGTTCCTTCTACGTCCTCTAGACGTCCTGCATTTCCTCTCGCTCTATGGGTGAAGATAAAGGGACTGCTGTAGTCAGGGGAAGGAGTGTGGCGATTAACTCACTCCATCTAGCCCTGTAAATGGGGAAATTAGCTATTCAAGCGGCTTAAGAAACAAATTGAATGTAAAGGCAGGGAGTAATAACAACATTTGTCTTAGTGGGAGTACTGTGGCCTTTACCATGTTGGTTCTTCCAGTAGGACAGATGGCTTGGTGTGTGTTAATAACAGATGTAGTCCAT
The DNA here is from genome assembly GCF_018296145.1 of Oncorhynchus tshawytscha. Lineage (NCBI taxonomy): Eukaryota > Metazoa > Chordata > Actinopteri > Salmoniformes > Salmonidae > Oncorhynchus > Oncorhynchus tshawytscha. The sequence continues at coordinate 26,302,610 of NC_056457.1, read as the reverse complement.
TAACCCTTGTTCAAGGTCCTGTACACTATCACTCAGACAAGAATGGCTGCTTCCTCTTTTCACCTCTCTCTCTCTCTCTCTCTCTCTCTCTCTCTCTCTCTCTCTCTCTCTCTCTCTCTCTCTCTCTCTCTCTCTCTCTCTCCCTCCCCCTCTCTCAAACACACACCTCTTTCTTTCACCTCTCTCTCTCTCTCTCTCTCTGTCTCTCTCTCTCTCTCGCACTCCCCCCCCTCTCTCAAACACACACCTCTTTCTTTCACCTCTCTCTCCACCCTTTCTTTCACCTCTCTCTCCACTCACCTCTCCCTCACCCCTCTCTGTCTCTCCATCACTCTCTCTGTCTCTCGCTTACCTCTTTCAGACCCTCAGTCTTTCTTCCCCTCTCTCTGTCACACATACCCATGCCTTGCTGAGTTCTCTCCCCTCCCTCCTTCCCAGACTCAGTGTATCTCTATTTTAATGGAACTGGATAATCCTGCCTATTGATGATGAGGGTCAAATTCCTAGGAACAAGTGTGTGTGTGTGTGTGTGTGTTAGTGTGCTTGTGTGTGTGTTAGTGTGTGTGTGTGTTAGTGTGTGCTTGTGTGTGTGTGTGTGTGTTAGTGTGTTAGTGTGTGTGTGTGCGATGCATCATCCTGCAGACTTCCTCTGTTGTTTAGTCATTTCCTTACGGAGCGTCTAAAGTGTGTGTTATCGATTGAGTCCGGATGGAGAAGGATGGAGAAGAATTGAGAAGGATGGAGAATGATTGAGAATGGTTGAGAAGGACAGAGAAGCATGGAGAAGGATTTGAGAAGTACTGAATCCGGATTGAGAAGGGTGAGAAGGATAGAGAAGGTTTGAGAAGGATGGGAGAAGGATTGAGAAGGATTGAGAAGGATGAGAAGGATGGAGAAGTATGGAGGATTGAGAAGGCTTGAGAAGGATGGAGAAGGGTTGAGAAGGTTTGAGAAGGATGGAGAAGGATTGAGAAGTATGGAGAAGGTTTGAGAAGGGTTGAGAAGGATGGAGAAGTATTGAGAAGGATTGAGAAGGATGGAGAAGTATGGAGAAGGTTTGAGAAAGATGGAGAAGGTTGAGAAGAATTTGAGAAGGATAGAATCTGGATTGAGAAGGTTTGAGAAGGATGGAGAAGAATTGAGAAGGATGGAGAATGATTGAGAATGGTTGAGAAGGACAGAGAAGCATGGAGAAGGATGGAGAAGTATTTGAGAAGTACTGAACCCGGATTGAGAAGGGTGAGAAGGATAGAGAAGATTTGAGAAGGATGGGAGAAGGATTGAGAAGGTTTGAGAAGGATGGAGAAGGCTTGAGAAGGTTTGAGAAAGATTGAGAAGGTTTGAGGATTGAGAAAGATGGAGAAAGTTGAAGAAGGATTTGA
>NC_056457.1:26166228-26293728 GCF_018296145.1 Oncorhynchus tshawytscha | reverse complement strand
TGGTCAGAGGATGTTGTGGATGGTTTATCACCCAGGGGAAATTATGTTTCCCTGCCCTCTCTCTTTCCCCCTCTCTCTCCTGTTCTCTCTCTCTTTCCCCCTCTCCTCTCTCTTTCCTTTCTCTCTCCTCGCTCTCTATCTCTCTATCTCACTCCTATACTCACGTGGAGCACCTGCAATATGGAACACCCAAGACACAACGAGACTATTATACTGCACTAAGAAAGACATTACTGTACCTGGAGACAGTTACTGTACCTGGGGCCTCATTTATAAACGTTACATATGTAGAACATATACCCCAAAACCTTTTCCCACTAAAGTTGGCGTGAGAATGTCCTTTCCTCCACGCAAACTTTAGACCATGCGTACGCACAGTATCTGGTGGTTGATGTAAGGGATTTCCTCCTCTTCCTCCGAAGAGGAGAGGCGAGAAGGATCGGAGGACCAATATGCGGCGTGGTAAGTGTCCATGGTTCTTTTAATACGTAAATGTACACATGAACAACTGAATACAAAAACAAGAAACGTGGAATAAACGAAACCCAAAACAGTACCGTGTGGTGAAAAACACAGACACGGAAACAATCACCCACAAACACACAGTGAAACCCAGGCTACCTAAGTATGATTCTCAATCAGAGACAACTAATGACACCTGCCTCTGATTGAGAACCATACTAGGCCGAAACATAGAAATACCCAAATCATAGAAAAACAAACAGACTGCCCACCCCAACTCACGCCCTGACCATACTAAATAATGACAAAACAAAGGAAATAAAGCTCAGAACGTGACAGTTGAAGTATTGTATTGCAAGGCTAGTATTTTAAATGTGCAAATGGATGATATGATGACACGCTTATTCATAAAAAATTAATCACAGATGCAGCCATTTTCCATTAGTAAGAAGAGAAAATATCTGTTTAATTTTGTGAATAAATTTACATAAGAATCTATTCCTATTCGTTTTATTTTCATAACCATCGCAGGATAAATTCCTCACTTTTTCTGACCATGTCACGGTCGTCATGGGAAGTAGACCAAGGTGCAGCGTGGTGAGCGTACGTTTTCATTTTTTGTTGTTAATATCGCCAACAAAAACAATAAACAATACAAACCGACCGTGAAGCTTAAAAGGGCATTAGTGCCACTAGCAAAGATAACTTCCCACCATGACGAAAGGGAAAAAGGCTGCCTAAGTATGATTCCCAATCAGAGACAACGATAGACAGCTGTCCCTGATTGAGAACCATACCCGGCCAAAACATAGACACAGAAAAACATAGAAAACAGAACATAGAATGACCACCCAAATCACACCCTGACCAAACCAAAATAGAGACATAAAAGGGCTCTCTAAGGTCAGGGCGCGACAGACCATAATGGTTTAGTATCTCAAAGTATCCATACAGAATTTCCCATGTTCATCTCTCATTTAATTGGTCCTAGTAGCCTAGTAAATATGTTTTGTTGTATGTGATCCCATTGGCAGCCGGTTTATAGCCTTTTACTTTGAAGCATGTATGCTAATACTGTTTGTAGCCTACTGTAATATATGTATATATGTATGTATATTGTATGTATATGTATATATATATATATGTATATATGTATATATATATATGTATTTTTTTTTGCCTAAAAAAATGTTTCAGAATTTCCTGGCAGTCCAGCAAAGTCAATGCACAGTGCTTTGCCAAATAAAGCATAAGTTACTGCAAAACAATAAGCACAAAACACAACACAGTAAATAGATTGGTAGCTTATGTCAAACATTTGCCAGTATGGGTAAGCTACAGTATTGTTGTATGATAGGAGCAGAACAGCATAGCCCATTTCATCTCAGAGCCTATACCAAGGCAGGAGATAGAAACACAATCATCTATTTATAAACAAAATATTGAACGACAATTTATCTTTTGGATAGAAGTGCGGGCTGTAGCATTTTACTTTTAAATTGTTTTGAAGTCAAACGAATCAAGTGTTTGGCACTCGTTATAGGCAGCATGCATGTTTAGTTTGAAAAGGTCACTATAAAACATTCAACAGAAATGTGATCAATCTTGGCGAATTTGCCATTGCTCTTTCTTTTAGAAACTGCCTAATTCGAATATTTCCAAAATATACAGCAAATACGAGTTATTGTCACCATAAAAGGTACATGGAGGGCTTTTCCTGACGGGGCTATAATGCTCGTTCACCTATGCACAGTTTCTAAGACTGGTCCTCTCTCTTTTGCTCTCTCTATCTCTCTTTCCTCTCTCTCAATCTCTCTCTCCCCTCTCTCTCTCCTCTCTCTCCTCTCTCTCCCCTCTCTTTATCCTCTCTCTCCTCTCTTTCTCCTCTCTTTCTCCCCTCTCTCTCTGCTCTCCTCTCTTTCTCCCCTCTCTCTCTGCTCTCTCTCTCCTCTCTCTCCCCTCTCTCTCAATCTCTCTCTCTCCTCTCTCTCCCTCTCTCTCTCTCTCTCTCCTCTCTCCTCTCATCTCTCTCTCAATATCTCTCCTCTCTCTCAACCCCCCCCTCTCTCTCTCTCTCGCTCTCGCTCTCTCTCCTCTCGCTCTCTCTTTCTCCTCTCTCTCCTCTCTCTCTATCTCTCTCTCTCTCCTCTCTATCTTGCTCTCCTCTCTTTCTCCCCTCTCTCTCTGCTCTCTCTCTCCTCTCTCTCCCCTCTATCTCTTTCCTCTCTCTCCTCTCTCTCTCCTCTCTCTCTCCCCTCTCTTTCTCCTCTCTCTCTATCTCTCTCCTCTCTCTCCTCTCTCTCTCCACTCTCTTTCTCCTCTCTCTCCCCTCTCTCCTCTCTCTTTATCTCTCTCTCCCCCTCTCTCTCAATATCTCTCTCCCCTCTCTCTCAATATCTCTCTCCTCTCTCTCAATCTCTCTCTCTCCCCCTCTCTCTCCTCTCTCTCCTCTCTCCCCCTCTTTTATCCTCTCTCTCCTCTCTTTCTCCTCTCTTTCTCCTCTCTCTCTCCCCTCCCTCTCTCCCCCCTCTCTCTCAATTCAAGGGGCTTCATTGGTATCTCTCTCTCTCTCTCTCTCTCACTCACTCACTCACTCACTCACTCACTCACTCACTCACTCACTCACTCACTCACTCACTCACTCACTCACTCACTCACTCACTCACTCAATCACTCAATCACTCACTCACTCACACGTCAACATGTCACACATAACATCCACCTGTGGGATGTATGAAATTAATTGTTGCTTGTTACTGGAGAGTAAGCCTTCTGAATGGCCCCTTAAGGGAATCATGAATGTTTTCTTTTATACAGTATAATCTACCTCTAGTATCTCTGTCTCTCTCCGTCTCTCTCTCGCTTTCTCTCTCTCTGAACTATCCGTCACATCTCATTTTACAGGCTACAACAAAACCCTTAATTATATTCAAAAACTTCAAAGTGAATTAGGGTTAGTGTGTTTGTGTGTATGTGTGTGTGCATCTCAGTGAATGCTGATGACAAAATGAAAGGCTATTACAAAGTCCTGTTCTGCTCATTTCCTCCTCCCACCTGTCAAAGCCTTGCTGGGTTAGGGTTAGGCACAGGGGCTATATATATCCTCCAATATATTTTAATGAAAAAAAAAAAAACATTATTAAAAATGAAAAGGGGAAGGGGTTTGGAGGGGGAAAAACGGGAGAGACAAGACATTACAAATGAATCCCGACAGTAGTAAAAAATAAGAGAAGAGGGAGGGGGGAGGGAGGTGTGAAGAAAAGGAAAGAAGAGGAGGAGAGGATTTATGTTTAGGTGTATTCCAAAGTGGTTAAGGTTAGACCTAGGCCTCAGGAATGGTTAGGATTAGACATAGAGGTCAGAAAGATTAGGGCTCAAGGGTGGTTAGGGTTAGGCATGGGGGTCAGAAAGGTTAAGGTTAGGATTCAGGCCTCGGGAATGGTCAAGGTTAAACATGAGGGTGAAGGGGGAAAGGAAGGGGAAGGAAAAAAAGGAGGGAGGAAAAAAGAGGAGAGAGGAAAGAGAGAATTTATATTGAGGTATATTCCAAAGTGATGTAGGTTAGACCTGAGGATCAGAGAAGTTAGGGTTAGAATTCAGGCCTCGAAAATTAAGCATAGAGGTTAAGATTAATGTTCAAAGGTTATTAGGGTTAGGCAGGGGTTAAGGTTAGGATTCAGGCCTCGGGAATGGTTAAGGTTAGGCATGGGGATCAGAAAGGTTAGGATTAGGGCTCTGGGATGGTTAGGATTAGGCCTGGGCGTCGGAGAGGTTAAGGTTAGGGTTCAGGTCTCGAAAATGATTAGGGTTAAACAGTTTCAAGTTAGGGCTCAAGGGTGGTTAGGATTAGGCCTGGGGGCTGGAGAGGTTAAGGTTAGGGTTCAGATCTCGATACTGATATCAGGTAGCGGGGAACGCTTCCTACCCTGAATCATTATACAGTACCCACGCACACACGCATACACGTATGCATGCAAAAACACGCACGCAGGCAGGCACACGCATACATACACACAGACACACTCTCTTGCATGCTATTTTAACGTTGATGTATTGTCCATGTTTTTGTTTACCCAATTGTTTAAGGTTAGTTTTGGGCCTTCTCTTATGGCTCCGTTCGTTATGGGTCAGCCCATTGGAGTCTCACCATTCACTGACCCCAGGACTTCCTTCTGCCTTTTAATGAGACTAACCGTATCAGCCGTTGCTCCAAATAGGTTTTGTATGTGTTTAAATATAGAAATAGTTCTCTTGAAGACGATCTGTTGGACGGTCCGTATTAAAACAGACTCTTTAACTTGACCTACTGAATGAAACGATTACTCCATCCACAGCCAGGGCTTAAGCTCATTCCACACACACACACACAGCCAGGGCTTAAGCTCATTCCACACACACACACATTTAACCAGCTGTCAAACCCTCCCCCCACACTCCATTTCTTATGCTTGATGGAACCGGGGTCTGTAGTGACGCCTCTGGCACGGAGATGCAGTACCTCTGACCACTGCGCCCCTCGGGAGAGCCGTTATCATATCAAAGCTAACAGCTGCTTTAAAAGCACCACACATTTATCTGACGTGTGACTATTTGCAGAATGGTCTTAACAGTAATTTTGCACGCACCACTTGTGTGGGTGTGTGAATGTGTAGAAATGTCAATGTTGTACGTTGTAAACAAAGCAATAGGCATGTAGGCTAACGCATATTTTCCTTTGAACTAAGCTCAGAAGTTGCAAATGCTAAAACACACACACACACACACACACATACATACATACATACACACACATACACATACTGCCCTGTTAAATCATTCTCCACGTTGAGAATCAAAGGACGGCTGGCAGACACACACGCTGCTCCCTGTCACTTTCTGAGAGAGAGAAAGAGGGAGAGCTGGCAAACATGTTGTTGTGCAATCCAATCTGTGTAACAGCCGTTGGTGGAAGAAGGTGAGGACCAAGGTGCAGCGTGGAACATGTTCATATTGTTTAATAGGAACAGAACACTGAAAATACAAAAAAAACAACCTCGTGAACAAACAAAACAGTTCTGTCTGGTACAGATACAAACACTCAACAGAAAACAACTACCCACAAAACCCATGTTGGCAAGAGCTACCTAAGTATGGTTCTCAATCAGAGACAATGATAGACAGCTGTCCCTGATTGAGAACCATACCCAACCAAAAACAAAGAAATACAAAAACATAGAAAAAGGAACATAGAATGCCCACCCTAGTCACACCCTGGCCTAATCAAAATAGGGAATAAAAGCCTGTCTATGGCCAGGGTGTGACAATCTGTAACTAGATCACCTGACTAGATCACAATTAGTGACATACATGCTGTCCAAACCGGCCCCATTGCTTGCACGAGCGTTGCAAAATAAATGTACACATACATGTCATTCAGGTAGGCTAGTGGTTAGAGGGGGGAGGCAGGTAGCCTAGTGGTTAGAGGGGGGAGGCAGGTAGCCTAGTGGTTAAGGCGTTGGACTAGTAACCGAAAGGTTGCAAGATCGAATCCCTGAGCTGACAAGGTACAAATCTGCTGTTCTGCCCCTGAACAAGGCAGTTAACCCAATGTTCTTAAGCCATCATTGAAAATAAGAATTTGTTCTTAACTGACTTGCCTAGTTAAAGGGGAAGACAATCATTCCTACAAACTGCTCCAGTTCCTACAAACTGCTCCAGTTCCTACAAACTGCTCCAGTTCCTACAAACTGCTCCAGTTCCTACAAACTGCTCCAGTTCCTACAAACTGCTGGTGTGTTTGCGTAGCCAGGCACTAAAGTAGAACTTGGTTCTATTTTAGACGCTTGTTGCGCTGCAAGTCCCGCCCCTCCTATCTCCTCATTGGATTTTAGGAGCATATACCCCCGTGATGATAAAGATGAACGAGGTCCACACAGTTGGTGGTGGGAATGAACCTTAAATTTGGTTGACAACCGCCATTTCAGGTAAAATAACAACCCAATGTTTATCTCCCAGGACAAATTATCTAGCAACTGCAAGCTAGCAAAATGTCCATGAATGTTTCATGTGTGTTTTGACCTGTCCACAACATAATTTAGTTTCAAGTTTCAATGTCACGTGCACAAGTACAGTGAAATGCCTTCCCTGCCAGCTCTAAACCCAACAATGCAATAATCGATATCAACGTAGTACTAAAAACATTATAATACAAAAACACACAAGAAATAAAGATACAAAATAAGAAGAACAGGATAAAGTAAGTAAGCATACTATATACAGGGTCAGTTCCAGTACCATATTTACAATGTGCAGGGATACTGGAGTGATAGAGGTAGATTAGCTCAAGGACATCAGACTGCTAAACAGCAATCAGCTAAACAGCAATCATTAACTCAGAGAGTCTGCTGCCTACTTTGAGACCCAATCACTGGCCGCTTTAATAAATGGTTCACTAGTCACTTTATGCAATGCACTCTAAATAATGCCATTTTAATCATGTTCAATAATATCACATGTATATACTGTATTTTATACCATCTATTGCACCTTGCCTATGCCGCTCGGCCATCGCTCATCCATATACTTACATGTACATATTCTCATTCACCCCTTTAGATTTGTGTGTATTAGGTAGTTGTTGGGGTATTATTAGATTACTTGTTAGATATTACTGCACTGTAGGGAACTAGAAGCACAAGCATTTCGCTACACTCGCATTAACATCTGCTAACCATGTGTATGTGACAAATAACATTTGACTTTATTTTATTTGAGATATGTATAGGGGTAAGGTGACTAGGCATCAGGATGTATGATAAACAGAATAGCAGCAGCGTAAATGTGACCCACCACCTGGATTCGGTCCTATGTAGAACATTTTTCCATTGTGTTTTTTCCATTGGATAAAAGTAGAGACTCCGAGGTAGAAAATGGTATATCGTACACTGCAGTTGAGGAACAATGGGAAGGTCACTCTGCTTTGAAAGTTAATAAACTTATAACCCCACTTTGAATAAAATGGCCCTTGGTACACCTACTGGAGACTCTTCTTTGTCTACCCTAGCTAGCTAAACAATGAACCGGCATAATCCCAACTCGTACAACTACCAATACAAGTATTGTCATAGCTGGAATATGAATTTGCAGGTAGCTAAAGCTAACCATCTAAGTTCAATGTCAGCTTGCTAACATTAGGCTTTAACTAGCAATGCAAATGTATTTCTTATTAGAATAATATTACTACACAAATCATACCCGTAACATTCGCTAGCTAGCTAACAGTACACTTTAACTGGCAATGAAAACATCTTTCTGACAAAATTAGAAATGTTTAATATCTGAAAATGTATCTACACTCTTACCCAGATACATGGATGAACACCCACGGCAGACTGGAACCATTTGACTCTGTTTTGTTTGTAGCTACATCTTTCGTTGTGTCAAAACACTCCAGTTCACACTGACCGTGGCATGTGCAGAAAGTAGCCCATCACAACGTTGTCCAACTGATCTGTCGATAGCGCCTGCTAAATTCAGGGCATTAATGTTGTTGAGAAAAGTAGCAACACTTTTGTAGTTCTCGATGACTAACATTATGTCTTTCAAAAGCGCTGCAGTAGAAAGGACTATCAACACATACTGAGCAGCTCACGTTATAGACAGAAGCATGCTACATGGCAGACCAATCCAAACTCATCCCTGGCATGTCTAGCCCATCCATAATCTCAGCCAATCATGGCTAGCGGGAAGGTTCCTGTCTTTTTCCGTGGCTAAACCAACTAGGCTCGTAATTGAGCAATTGTATTGGTATTTTGAGATGGAATGAGAGTTTGTTATTAAGGCTCATGAAAGTTCACATGTTCCAGTAGGCATTTCTGCCCCCCAAAAAACACATTCTGATACCAAATACAAAAATACCTTAAAATGCCTCTCCTGCGAAGTAGTGACGTGTGACCTACGTCTAGCTTCCTGAAACGAGTCACAAGAGTGTGTGTGAGTGTGTGCGCGTGTGTGTAGTCAGTATAAATGTGTGTGGATGGTTTCATGTGTGTGTTGGAGTAAGAAGTGTGCATGAGCGTGTAGAATCCTGTGAGTGTGCATAGAGACAATGCTAAATGAAAAAGAAATAGAAGGGTCAACGCAGATAGTAGGCTTACCGTATATACCGTATACACCGTATACACCGTATACAGGAAACAACCATGGAAGGGTTTTTCACCACCGTCAATACCTTTGAAACTATTTCTAAGAGGTTTTTCACCACCATCAATACCTTTGAAACTATTTCTAAGAGGTTTTTCACCACCGTCAATACCTTTGAAACTATTTCTAAGAGGTTTTTCACCACCGTCAATACCTTTGAAACTATTTCTAAGAGGTTTTTCACCACCGTCAATACCTTTGAAACTATTTCTAAGAGGTTTTTCACCACCGTCAATACCTTTGAAACTATTTCTAAGAGGTTTTTCACCACCGTCAATACCTTTGAAACTATTTCTAAGAGGTTTTTCACCACCGTCAATACCTTTGAAACTATTTCGAAGAGGTTTTTCAATACATTTTAATATTTGTATCTAAGTAAATACCTGCAGTCAACTTGTGCAATGCGTTAGGGGATAAACCAGATCCCATTCTTCCTTTCACCTGTCACATTATCTTACAGGATGAACCTTAAGAGGTTCCCCAGAACATTTGAGCCAGTCACATTTGTTTGTGAATAGCGGGAGAAAGTGGGAGTCCAGCTGTGTATTGACAGGGGTCACGGTATATATTGAAAGTCAACAGTGTTTTTTTGTTGCTACAATAGAGTGATCAGGGACGTGCAGCTATAGTTTTCCTTCACAGAAAATACATCAGTGCACCACATTCGGCAGGAAACAGCTTTATTGTCATCAGATGACTACAGAAGTGCGACGCTAAATTGGCTGGCAGCCACACAAGTAAATGAGCTTACAATGAAAAAGCAAAGTCTTTTTTTTCTCAAAACCGATACATGGCCGTCATATTTCTAATGTTTAGGCCTATCATAGGAAGAATTTAGCCAGGTACATTTCCTAATGTTTTCCTTAAAGTTCATCTTGCATTTTACTGGAGAAAAATAGTCTGGCTACACCATGCAAAGAACAGAGAAAGGTAGCTACACATCAGTCAGAGCGCTGTCTGTTCTCATCCGAGTTTAGAAGTGCAACTGGAGCACTGAAGTCTGATGCCGAGCAGGAAGTACATTCCGAATAATTTTACTTCTGAGTTTACAAAACGCAGCAAGATATTTCTTATGCATTTTATCCTTCTTTTTCCTGTGTGAAAAATGCAAAATTCTGCATTAACACGACCCCTAAGTTTAACTTGCTCTCTAGGTAGGTGGCTGAATTAATATTGTGTTAGCTTTCTGCCGTGTTTGAGAAGTCAAAGCCCTTTGGATTACTTATTTGTACAGCTACCATTGCTCTCTTGATTTCCTTGCTTTTTTCTCCTCTCCGTTCTCTTCCCCAGTCTGTTATTCCCCCCTCCTCTTCCCCGTCTGTTATTTCTGCCCTCCTCTTCCCCGTCTGCTATTCCCCCTCCTCTTTCCCGTCTGTTATTTCCGCCCTCCTCTTCCCCGTCTGCTATTCCCCCTCCTCTTCCCCGCCTGCTATTCTCCCCCTCCTCTTTCCCGTCTGCTATTCCCCCTCCTCTTCCCCGTCTGCTATTCTCCCCCTCCTCTTTCCCGTCTGCTATTCTCCCCCTCCTCTTTCCCGTCTGCTATTCTCCCCTCCTCTTTCCCTGTCTGCTAAATCCCCCTCCTCTTCCCCGTCTGCTATTCTCCCCCTCCTCTTTCCCGTCTGCTATTCTCCCCTCCTCTTGTGTTAGCCGTCTGCTATTCTCCCCCTCCTTTCCCGTCTGCTATTCTCCCCCTCCTCTTTCCCGTCTGCTATTCTCCCCCTCCTCTTTCCCGTCTGCTATTCCCCCTCCTCTTCCCCGTCTGCTATTCCCCCTCCTCTTCCCCGCCTGCTATTCTCCCCCCTCCTCTTCCCCGTCTGCTATTCTCCCCCTCCTCTTCCCCGTCTGCTATTCTCCCCCTCCTCCTCTTCCCGTCTGCTATCCCCCCTCCTCTTCCCGTCTGCTATCCCCCCTCCTCTTCCCCGCCTGCTATTCCCCCTCCTCTTCCCCGTCTGCTATTCCCCCTCCTCTTCCCCGCCTGCTATTCCCCCTCCTCTTCCCCGTCTGCTATTCCCCCTCCTCTTCCCCGTCTGCTATTCCCCCTCCTCTTCCCCGCCTGCTATTCCCCCTCCTCTTCCCCGTCTGCTATTCCCCCTCCTCTTCCCCGTCTGCTATTCCCCCCTCCTCTTCCCCGTCTGCTATTCCCCCTCCTCTTCCCCGTCTGCTACTCCCCCTCCTCTTCCCCGTCTGCTATTCCCCCTCCTCTTCCCCGCCTGCTATTCCCCCTCCTCTTCCCCGCCTGCTATTCCCCCTCCTCTTCCCCGTCTGCTATTCCCCCATCTTCTCCGAGCAGAGCAGGGAGGCCCTTTGTCCTAGTGACTTCAGACTCAGCCACAGCACGTAGAAAGTCTGCTGAAGAGCCAGTACTGCTCTTCCTTCAGACAAGCATGCTTCAAAACTTTTGCAAAATGTCTCTCGTTCACATCCACTTCCAAATATCCAAACTCACCAAAAATGACATTCGGTAGCTCCTACCCTATACACTACCGGTGAAAGGTTTTAGAACACCTACGCATTAAAGGGTTTTTCTTGATTTTTTATTATTTTCTACATTGTAGAATAATAGTGAAGACCTCAAAACTATGAAATAACACATATGGAATAATGTAGTAACCAAAAAAGTGTTAAGCAAATCAAAAAAATATTATATTTGAGATTCTTCAAGTAGCCACCCTTTTCCTTGATGACAGCTTTGCACACTCTTGGCATCCTCTCAACCAGCTTCACTTGAAATGCTTTTCCAACAGTCTTGAAGGAGTTCCCACATATGCTGAGCACTTGTTGGCTGCTTTTCCTTCACTCTGCGGTCCGACTCATCCCAAACCATCTCAATTTGGTTGAGGTCCTGGGGATTGTGGAGGCCAGGTCATCTGATGCAGCACTCCATCACTCTGCTTACACAGGCTGGAGGTGTTGGGTCATTGTCCTGATGAAAAACAAATGATAGTCCCACTAAGGGATGGCATATCGCTGTAGAATGCTGTGATAGACATGCTGGTTAAGTGTTCCTTGAATTCTAAGTAATCACAGACAGTGTCACCAGCAAAGCACCCCCACACCATATTTGAGGGCCCATGCCTCCTGATCCCGTGCTGTCGCACGTATGTGTGGATCATTTGATGTCCTTAGTGATTTGAACCCTGACAAACTTGAAGCTCTCGACCAGCTCCACTGCAGCCCCATCGATGTGTATGGGTCAATGCTCGCCCCCCCATTTCCGGTAGTCCACGATCAGCTCCTTGGTCTTACTGATGTTGAGGGAGAGGTTGTTGTCCCGACACCACACTACCAGGTCACTGACCTCCTCCCTGTAGGATGCCTCATCTTTTTGGAAGTGATGTTGGAGGTGATGGTGGAGGTGATGGTAGAGTAGATGGTGGAGGTGATGTTGGAGGAGGTGATGGTGGAGGAGGTGATGGTGGAGGAGATGATGCTGGAGTAGATGGTGGAGGAGCTGTTGGAGGAGGTGTTGGAGGAGGTGTTGGAGGTGATGGTGGAGGAGGTGTTGGATGTGATGGTGGAGGAGGTGTTGGAGGTGATGGAGGTGATGGTGGAGGTGATGTTGGAGGTGATGTTGGAGGAGGTGTTGGAGGAGGTGTTGGAGGTGATGGCGGAGGAGGTGTTGGAGGTGATGGTGGGGGAGGTGTTGGTGGTGATGTTGGAGGAGGTGTTGGAGGTGATGGTGGAGGAGGTGTTGGAGGTGATGGAGGTGATGGTGGATGTGATGGTGGAGGAGGTGTTGGAGGTGATGTTGGAGGAGGTGTTGGAGGTGATGGTGGAGGAGGTGTTGGAGGTGATGGTGGAGGTGATGGTGGAGGAGATGGTGGAGGTGATGGTGGAGGAGGTGGTGGAGGTGATGGTGGAGGAGGTGATGGTGGAGGAGGTGTTGGAGGTGATGGTGGAGGTGATGGTGGAGGAGGTGTTGGAGGTGATGTTGGAGGAGGTGTTGGATGTGATGATGGAGGAGGTGTTGGAGGTGATGGTGGAGGTGATGGTGGAGGTGATGTTGGAGGTGATGTTGGAGGAGGTGTTGGAGGTGATGGTGGAGGAGGTGTTGGAGGTGGTGGTGGAGGTGATGGTGGAGGAGGTGTTGGTGGTGATGTTGGAGGAGGTGTTGGATGTGATGATGGAGGAGGTGATGGAGGTGATGTTGGAGGAGGTGTTGGAGGTGATGTTGGAGGAGGTGATGGTGGAGGAGGTGTTGGAGGTGGTGGTGGAGGTGATGGTGGATGTGATGGTAGAGGAGGTGTTGGAGGAGGTGTTGGAGGTGATGGTGGAGGAGAGTTGGAGGTGATGGTGGAGGAGGTGATGGTGGAGGTGATGGTGGAGGAGGTGATGGTGGAGGTGATGGTGGAGGAGATGGTGGAGGTGATGGTGGAGGAGGTGATGGTGGAGGAGGTGTTGTAGGTGATGGTAGAGGTGATGTTGGATGTGATGGTGGAGGTGATGGTGGAGGTTTAACCTGTGTGTCATGAACGTGTCTGGTGGATATAGACTAAATCCACATGCACACGATGGCGCTCGCAGATGCACGAGTGGAGTTGGTTTGATGAACATGTCACAAGGATCTGGTCTCCCGTAGTTGTGTGCTTGTAAACAAGAAATAATCATGTGACAGGTGAAATGAAGAATGCAGTTTTCTTTATCTTCTAACATATTGCACAAGGTGACTGCAGGTATTTACTTAAAATGTAGCTTAAAGTATTCAAATGTATGAAAAAAACTTCATAGAAATATTTTGAACGGTATTGACACACCATCCTGTGGTATTTCCAAATAGCCCCATATACGGTATATACTGTTTCCTGCCCAAGCCAAATTGGTTCATGACTGCTGTCAGTGTGTTCAGGAGAGGAGAGGACAGGGGGAGAGGACCGGAGGGAGAGGAGGGGAGGGGAAAGGAGAGGAGAGGCCAGGAGATGACAGGACAGGAAATGAGAGGATAGGGGTTGACAGGAGAGGAGACAGACAGACAGACTGCCCAGGGCAGAATTCTGGGTCAGCCTGCTTCAGGGATAATGGTGGAAATCCATCTTTATTCCAGTTGGTATTCCAGATGTGTGACTCAGGGCCGTGGTCCTGGTCTATTCCTACTCAGGATTTCTCTCACCAAAACCTCACCCCTGCCTCCCTCCTAACCTCTCTCCTCCATTCACCCCTCTGTCTGTCCCTTCCTTCACCTCGCAAACTTTTAAAAAATCTTACCTACTCTCCTACCTCCACCCCACTCCTCTCTTCCATATTGTCCTCTCCTCATCTCCATCTCTCCTTTCCACCCACCCATGGTTGTGGTTTAATCCCCCTGGTGGGTCTTTCTCTGGGCTAGGATTAGTGATCTGTCCCGTTCCCCTGGCGAACATACAGAGTTGTGTGTGTGTGTGTGTGTGTGTGTGTGTGTGTGTGAGGCACAGAGGTATAAATCATTGGAGCCCAATGTGTCACACTCAGGACAAAACCATATCGATTAAGGCAGTCCCCGCACCTCTGATTCAGAGGGGTTGGGTTAAATGTGGAAGACACATTTCAGTTGAAGACATTCTGTTGTACAACCCCCCAGATGGGATGGCGTATTGCTGCAGAATGCTGTGGTAGCCATGCTGGTTTAGTGTGCCTTGAATTCTAAATAAATCACAGACAGTGTCACCAGAAAAACACACCCACACCATATTTGGGGACCCATGCCAAACTTTTACAACCTGTCTCATCATCGTCGGTGATCAGGCCTACCACCGTTATGTCGTCAGCAAACTTGATTATAGTGTTGGAGTGGTGCGTGGCCACTCAGTCGTGGGTGAACAGGGAGTACAGGTGTTGAGGGTCATGTTGGAGGTGTTAGTAGTTTATGTTATTCTTTAATAACAAAGACCCCAAAGCAATTCAGGGGCAGGAAAATGGGTTTATTCAAATAGGACAAATCAGGCTTGGAAGTAGATGGTCATTCTCCCCTGTCCTCAGTGATGCTCTCTCAGTGATTCTCCCCTGAACAAAGAGACAGGATGTAGTTTATAACTCAGCCCTAGCCTGTGGTTGACCAATTAGAATTCCTTCCAATAAAACTGGGCCAATGGCCAAAGAACAAGTATCCTATTTCAGACTCAACATATAGACAAACTCCTCCCATGTCTCTGCATGAATCCCCTATTACAGAAAAAACACTATTTCCGTTTATCCTTAGTACTCTATTGACTTATAGTCCTCTTGATCTTTAGTACTGTCTCTGCGTTGTGTATTTATCTTTGAATTATTCTTAAACTCCCCCTTAGACCATTTCAAAATATAAATATACTTAAAATGTATTTTTTAGAAACCAATAGAAAACATGAAAAAAATAGAGGGTATAAAAACAATGAGCAGTAAGCATAAAATCATTCACATTAAACACCTTGCATTTCCATAAAACACAAAGGACATATTGTACTTGCTGTTACAAGTAGAAATATATTTCAAACAGAGTTAAAGAAAATAAGTATTTAACAGGTGTAATGATGATGTCCCTTACAATTCCTACCACATCCTGTATTAGGAGGAAACTCACACAAAAACATTATTGTAATTGTCTACAAGACAATATTCAATCGTCCTATTCACCAAGTCCTTTAAAAGTGACCAGATCTTCCACACTGGTATCAGTCCCACATAGATAACGTTTAGAAATGATTCTTCTTCCGTTCCACTGGTTGATAAGGACTTCTCTAATGAGCACTTCATCGGGGATCTTGTATCACTTCAAGTACAGTCCTTGGGTTTAAGGAATATTGCTTCAGCTTCAGACTTTAGATTCTCATAACCTGTAACGAAGGAAACAAAAAAGTGAAAGTAACATGTTTCATCCTTGTTTCAATATAAATTGATATTTCACATAGATTTCCCTAAGTAAGCATGTCCCAATTTTCAGGAAAACGTTGGACATTTCACCTAGATATCCCTAATATGACTGCGGTGTACAACATAGAAGCTTATCAGGTTCTGATCATCTTACTGTGCTTCTTCAGCTGAGATTGACCCCCGATTGCTAATCAATTAGTTATTGATTCTCCAGGCTCTGCTTTGTCATCGACATGGACAACCTTGCAATGAGTGACATGTATCCATCGTGATTTTCCCTGGACTTTTACTGCCGACCTCGTTATGAGCAAAACTTGACAAGGACCTTCCCATCTTGGTCCTAATGTGTCTGTTACATATTTATGTACCATCACCCGCTATCCTGGCACTACGTCATGTCCCCCCTCGGTAGTTATTCCCCACTCCTCTTTTACCTGTCTTTCTGCTTCCCATATGCAATAGTGTGTCACTTATAAAGTGAACGTCTGCTTTTCTCAAATCTAACGTGCCTGGTAGTGACATGGGTCGACCTGTGACGACTTCAAACGCACTCAACCCTGTGGTTTTGTTATGTGTTGCCCGTATACTACATATTACCGTAGGCAATGCATCTGGCCATGTCTCTCTTTCAAAACTCAGTTTGTGCTTTCTACCTGTCCACTCGATTGAGGATGATAAGTGCAGTGTAGTTGCCAGTTTTTGTTCAGAAGAGGAGCAACCTCCTGACACACTTTTCCTGTGAAATGAGTGCCTTGGTCGGAATCAAATT
Source organism: Oncorhynchus tshawytscha (assembly GCF_018296145.1). Lineage (NCBI taxonomy): Eukaryota > Metazoa > Chordata > Actinopteri > Salmoniformes > Salmonidae > Oncorhynchus > Oncorhynchus tshawytscha. The sequence goes on along the minus strand of NC_056457.1, from coordinate 26,277,494 downwards.
GTTCTGGAAATCCGAATCTGGGAACATTTTCCCACAAAATGATAAACTACCTTGTCCACACCAATGTGCCCCAAAGAGGGGATCTGTGTCACCAAGTAGGGAAAGAGTGCATTTGGCGCTACACATCTCAGGCTGTATTTCCACATTTCTTGTTTGAGTTTGCACCCTGCATCCATCCATTCCCACACTTCATCTTTTGGTGCACTGCATATATCAAATGTGTTGCAATGTATCCAAGGTTTATCTCCTAATCAGTTTAGGTGACAGAGGTGTTCTCTTGGCAGCCACCTTGGAAGCTTTGTCAGCCAAATCATTACCTTTACTCTCGTCTGTAAAGATTTTTCCATGTGCTTTCATTTTCAAAATTGCAACTTGTCCGGGTAACTGGAGAGCATTCAGTAGAGCCATCACCTCTGGTCCATTCTTCACAGGAGCTCCCAGTGATGTCATGAATCCTCTGTTTTTCCATATTTTTCCCAAAACCATGGCTAACACCAAAATCATACCTTGATAGATAGATATTAGCTGTTATTCCTTCAGCCTGTTTGCATGCTTCTGTCAAAGCCACCAGTTCCTCCACCTGTGTTGATGTTCCTCCAGGTAACGTTCCTGTCACTATCACATTGTCCATTGTAGTAACTGCCCAGCCTGCCTTCCTCACACCCTCCTCCACAATGCTTGAACCGTCTGTGTAGAAGATAAACTCAGGGTTTTCCAACAGATGTCTCTTAATAAACCTATGTTCATGTTCAAATAATGTGGTATCTGGAGGAAGCATCAGAGTAACTGGATTACATGGTGTCTTTTCAACTATACCCATGTCCCATAGATCTTTAATCAATACTGGAGTAGCTCCATAGCTTCCTTGCTAATAGGATATTGTTTTGTGCAAGGTGGGGCAACACCTGTCAAGCACACTGGTTCCAAATCCAAAGCTCTACACTCATTTGTCTTCATTGGACCAATAGAAATTGATAATGGTTTGGTTTGTTTCATATCTGTCTCTGCCACCCCCCCCACCACCACCACCACTCATTTTGCTCTCATCTTCTTGCCTGTGTACTGAGGACATATATGTTTTGCATAAGCTATGGGCAATATAGTGACTTCAGCACCCGTATCTACTAAAAGAAATACTCCAAAGTTACTAACCATCATGTTGACATATATTCCATTCGAATTCATATGTACACCAGCTGACTTGGGATGTAAGAGGGGGTCTATTAGTTTCCCTCAACAGCATCCAGCAAACTCTGCTGCTGGTACGGAGTGAGCTTCTTACATTTCTGCATCAACATTGTGTCGTTGGGGCTGTTGTCCAGATTCCATTTCCCTTAGACTGACCCTGCTTCTCCTAGCCATTCCTCATAAGAACACATTTTCTTTCCCGACATTCTTTGCCGGTGACCAGAAATCCCGCAATAATAACATACACCAGGTTTCTCTTCCGCTGAACGAATAATGTTGTTGGTTTCACTCTACACAACTCTGATAACAGACGGTTTATTATGTTGATTGATGTCTCTGTCTAGTTGTGACAACCTGTCGATGATGTCGCCGTAGTTTTGTCTTTCCCAGTCATTCGTTTTTCGCAAACCATCATGTATTGTTTGCATCAGCTGATGAGTGATTGCCTCCATTTTTGTAGGAATTGAGTGTATCTTCATCTTCCATGTCAGGTAACCCACTGTGTCTAACCGCTTCTGCTCTAAACCTTTCTTCAACAAATTGTTATTTTGTTTTTTTGCATTGGTCAGACCCATAGATCTTTAATCAATACTGGAGTAGCTCCATAGCTTCCTTGCTAATGGGATATTGTTTTGTGCAAGGTGGGGCAACACCTGTCAAGCACACTGGTTCCAAATCCAAAGCTCTACACTCATTTGTCTTCATTGGACCAATAGAAATTGATAATGGTTTGGATTTGGTAAGGAAAACATGTGTGGCTCTCCATCCATCGGCCACATCTTGCTCTTCACCACCCACAGCTCTATAAACCTTTTCTTCAAGTACGCCATGTTCACGGTTGTTCAAAACAAAGGCTAATAATTGTAACCCATCATAAGGATGTAGATTGTAGAGTTTCTTATAACGCTTCAGATGGTCCCACCTTTTCATACCCTCAGGGATGTTTCAAGGTTTTCATACCCACTTCTCAGGGATGTTTCAAGGTTTTCATACCCACTTCTCAGGGATGTTTCAACCTTTTCATACCCTCAGGGATGTTTCAAGGTTTTCATCCCCACTTCTCAGGGATGTTTCAAGGTTTTCATACCCACTTCTCAGGGATGTTTCAAGGTTTTCATACCCACTTCTCAGGGATGTTTCAAGGTTTTCATCCCCACTTCTCAGGGATGTTTCAAGGTTTTCATACCCACTTCTCAGGGATGTTTCAAGGTTTTCATCCCCACTTCTCAGGGATGTTTCAAGGTTTTCATACCCACTTCTCAGGGATGTTTCAACATTTTCATACCCACTTCTCAGGGATGTTTCAAGGTTTTCATACCCACTTCTCAGGGATGTTTCAAGGTTTTCATACCCACTTCTCAGGGATGTTTCAACATTTTCATACCCACTTCTCAGGGATGTTTCAACATTTTCATACCCACTTCTCAGGGATGTTTCAACATTTTCATACCCACTTCTCAGGGATGTTTCAACATTTTCATACCCACTTCTCAGGGATGTTTCAAGGTTTTCATACCCACTTCTCAGGGATGTTTCAACGTTTTCATACCCACTTCTCAAGGATGTTTCAAGGTTTTCATACCCACTTCTCAAGGATGTTTCAAGGTTTTCATACCCACTTCTCAGGGATGTTTCAAGGTTTTCATACCCACTTCTCAGGGATGTTTCAACGTTTTCATACCCACTTCTCAGGGATGTTTCAATGTTTTCATACCCACTTCTCAGGGATGTTTCAAGGTTTTCATACCCACTTCTCAGGGATGTTTCAAGGTTTTCATACCCACTTCTCAGGATGTTTCAAGGTTTTCATACCCACTTCTCAGGGATGTTTCAAGGTTTTCATACCCACTTCTCAGGGATGTTTCAAGGTTTTCATACCCACTTTTCAGGGATGTTTCAAGGTTTTCATACCCACTTCTCAGGGATGTTTCAACATTTTCATACCCACTTCTCAGGGATGTTTCAACATTTTCATACTCACTTCTCAGGGATGTTTCAACCTTTTCATACCCACTTCTCAGGGATGTTTCAAGGTTTTCATACCCACTTCTCAGGGATGTTTCAACCTTTTCATACCCTCAGGGATGTTTCAAGGTTTTCATCCCCACTTCTCAGGGATGTTTCAAGGTTTTCATACCCACTTCTCAGGGATGTTTCAAGGTTTTCATACCCACTTCTCAGGGATGTTTCAAGGTTTTCATCCCCACTTCTCAGGGATGTTTCAAGGTTTTCATACCCACTTCTCAGGGATGTTTCAAGGTTTTCATCCCCACTTCTCAGGGATGTTTCAAGGTTTTCATACCCACTTCTCAGGGATGTTTCAAGGTTTTCATACCCACTTCTCAGAGATGTTTCAAGGTTTTCATACCCACTTCTCAGGGATGTTTCAACATTTTCATACCCACTTCTCAGGGATGTTTCAACATTTTCATACCCACTTCTCAGGGATGTTTCAACATTTTCATACCCACTTCTCAGGGATGTTTCAAGGTTTTCATACCCACTTCTCAGGGATGTTTCAAGGTTTTCATACCCACTTCTCAGGGATGTTTCAATGTTTTCATACCCACTTCTCAAGGATGTTTCAAGGTTTTCATACCCACTTCTCAGGGATGTTTCAAGGTTTTCATACCCACTTCTCAGGGATGTTTCAACATTTTCATACCCACTTCTCAGGGATGTTTCAACATTTTCATACCCACTTCTCAGGGATGTTTCAAGGTTTTCATACCCACTTCTCAGGGATGTTTCAAGGTTTTCATACCCACTTCTCAGGGATGTTTCAAGGTTTTCATACCCACTTCTCAGGGATGTTTCAACGTTTTCATACCCACTTCTCAAGGATGTTTCAAGGTTTTCATACCCACTTCTCAGGGATGTTTCAAGGTTTTCATACCCACTTCTCAGGGATGTTTCAAGGTTTTCATACCCACTTCTCAGGGATGTTTCAACGTTTTCATACCCACTTCTCAGGGATGTTTCAATGTTTTCATACCCACTTCTCAGGGATGTTTCAAGGTTTTCATACCCACTTCTCAGGGATGTTTCAAGGTTTTCATACCCACTTCTCAGGGATGTTTCAAGGTTTTCATACCCACTTCTCAGGGATGTTTCAAGGTTTTCATACCCACTTCTCAGGGATGTTTCAAGGTTTTCATACCCACTTCTCAGGGATGTTTCAAGGTTTTCATACCCACTTTTCAGGGATGTTTCAAGGTTTTCATACCCACTTCTCAGGGATGTTTCAACATTTTCATACCCACTTCTCAGGGATGTTTCAACATTTTCATACTCACTTCTCAGGGATGTTTCAACCTTTTCATACCCACTTCTCAGGGATGTTTCAAGGTTTTCATACCCACTTCTCAGGGATGTTTCAACCTTTTCATACCCTCAGGGATGTTTCAAGGTTTTCATCCCCACTTCTCAGGGATGTTTCAAGGTTTTCATACCCACTTCTCAGGGATGTTTCAAGGTTTTCATACCCACTTCTCAGGGATGTTTCAAGGTTTTCATCCCCACTTCTCAGGGATGTTTCAAGGTTTTCATACCCACTTCTCAGGGATGTTTCAAGGTTTTCATCCCCACTTCTCAGGGATGTTTCAAGGTTTTCATACCCACTTCTCAGGGATGTTTCAAGGTTTTCATACCCACTTCTCAGAGATGTTTCAAGGTTTTCATACCCACTTCTCAGGGATGTTTCAACATTTTCATACCCACTTCTCAGGGATGTTTCAACATTTTCATACCCACTTCTCAGGGATGTTTCAAGGTTTTCATACCCACTTCTCAGGGATGTTTCAAGGTTTTCATACCCACTTCTCAGGGATGTTTCAAGGTTTTCATACCCACTTCTCAGGGATGTTTCAAAGTTTTCATACCCACTTCTCAAGGATGTTTCAAGGTTTTCATACCCACTTCTCAGGGATGTTTCAAGGTTTTCATACCCACTTCTCAGGGATGTTTCAACGTTTTCATACCCACTTCTCAGGGATGTTTCAATGTTTTCATACCCACTTCTCAGGGATGTTTCAAGGTTTTCATACCCACTTCTCAGGGATGTTTCAAGGTTTTCATACCCACTTCTCAGGGATGTTTCAAGGTTTTCATACCCACTTCTCAGGGATGTTTCAAGGTTTTCATACCCACTTCTCAGGGATGTTTCAACGTTTTCATACCCACTTCTCAGGGATGTTTCAAGGTTTTCATACCCACTTTTCAGGGATGTTTCAAGGTTTTCATACCCACTTCTCAGGGATGTTTCAACATTTTCATACCCACTTCTCAGGGATGTTTCAACATTTTCATACTCACTTCTCAGGGATGTTTCAACCTTTTCATACCCACTTCTCAGGGATGTTTCAACCTTTTCATGCCCACTTCTCAGGGATGTTTCAACCTTTTCATACCCACTTCTCAGGGATATTTCAAGGTTTTCATACCCACTTCTCAGGGATGTTTCAAGGTTTTCATACCCACTTCTCAGGGATGTTTCAAGGTTTTCATACCCACTTCTCAGGGATGTTTCAAGGTTTTCATACCCACTTCTCAGGGATGTTTCAAGGTTTTCATACCCACTTCTCAGGGATGTTTCAACGTTTTCATACCCACTTCTCAAGGATGTTTCAAGGTTTTCATACCCACTTCTCAGGGATGTTTCAAGGTTTTCATACCCACTTCTCAGGGATGTTTCAAGGTTTTCATACCCACTTCTCAGGGATGTTTCAAGGTTTTCATACCCACTTCTCAGGGATGTTTCAACGTTTTCATACCCACTTCTCAGGGATGTTTCAACATTTTCATACCCACTTCTCAGGGATGTTTCAACATTTTCATACCCACTTCTCAGGGATGTTTCAACGTTTTCATACCCACTTCTCAGGGATGTTTCAAGGTTTTCATACGCACTTCTCAGGGATGTTTCAATGTTTTCGACCATTCATCCAGCTGTTTTGGATATGCTGACTTATGTGTGTTTACTGTCACCGGAGGTTTGTCTTTACTACCTTTTACAGACTGTGTTCTGGTTGGCCTGAGACATCGTTTGTCACTGCTGTCAGTATCGGTTGACTCAAAGCCAGGCAATGCTGACCAGATGCTTGAAACATGATCATCCTTGAGAAACTCAGCCTGAGGGTGGATTGAAGGAACAAAGGGTCCTCCACATGTTGGAGTCTGTTTTAATGACCATTGACTGTAATTGTTGAATTTCTTCTTTCAAGGTTTTGATTTGTCCACCAAGAGCTTTCAAACTATCCTTATATCTCTGCAATATCCTGTCATGATTCTCCAGAAATAATTTCTCATCCCATTTTCTTACTTTGGCTAATACTAGACAATGTCTTAAAGACCATAGTGTCTTTGTCACGGAATTAGACATCCTCTGTATTTCCCGCCCAAAGCTTTTTATATATCAGACAGATTCCAGATTCCATCTTTGTCAACAATGAATATTTCTTTATTATCCTCCACCATGTTGGAGGTGATATAGTTGGTTCACGGTTGTTTTTGGTATTTTAACCTGTGTGTCATGAACGTGTCTGGTGGATATAGACTAAATCAACATGCACATGATGGCGCTCGCAGACGCACGCGTGGAGCTGGTTTGATGAACATGTCACAAGGCTTCGGTCTCCCAAAGTCGTGTGCTTGTAAACAAGAAATAGTAATGTGACAGGACAGGACAGGAGGGGACAGGAGGGAGGGGACAGGAGGGAGAGAACAGGAGGGGACAGGAGAGGAGAGGTTAGGATGGAGAGGAGAGGACAGGAGGAAGGGGAGAGGAGAGGACCGGAGGCAGAGGAGGGGCCAGGAGAGGAGAGGAGAGGTTAGGGTGGAGAGGAGAGGACAGGAGGAAGGGGAGAGGAGAGGACCGGAGGCAGAGGAGGGGCCAGGAGAGGAGGGGAGGGGTTAGGATGGAGAGGAGAGGACAGGAGGAAGAGGAGAGGAGAGGACCGGAGGCAGAGGAGGGGCCAGGAGAGGAGGGAGAGGTTAGGATGGAGAGGAGAGGAGGAGGGGAGAGGAGAGGAGAGGACCGGAGGCAGAGGAGGGGCCAGGAGAGGAGGGGAGGGGTTAGGATGGAGAGGAGAGGAGGGAGGGGACAGGAGGGAGAGGACAGGACAGGACAGGAGAGGAGAGGAGGGAGGGAGGGGACAGGAGGGAGAGGACAGGAGGAGAGGAGAGGACAGGATGGATAGGAGAGGACGGAGGGGACAGGAGAGGAGGGAGGGGACAGGAGAGGAGGGGCCAGGAGAGGAGTGGTCAGGACAGGAGAGGAGAGGAGGGAGGGGACAGGAGGGAGAGGACAGGACAGGAGAGGAGAGGACAGGATGGATAGGAGAGGACGGAGGGGACAGGAGGGAGCAGGGGGACAGGAGAAAGAGGACAGGAGGGAGAGGACAGGAGGGAGAGGACAGGAGGGGACAGGAGAGGAGAGGACAGGAGGGAGGGGACAGGAGAGGAGAGGACAGGAGGGAGGGGACAGGAGAGGGGAGGACAGAAGAGGGACAGGAGGGGAGGGAGGGGGGGACAGGAGAGGACAGGAGGGGATAGGAGAGGAGGGGACAGGAGAGGACAGGAGGGGACAGGAGGGAGGAGACAGGAGGGAGAGGACAGGAGGGGATAGGAGAGGAGGGGACTGGAGGGGGGCAGGATGGAAGAGGACAGGAGGGAAGGGACAGGAGGGGACAGGAGAGGACAGGAGAGGAGGGACAGGACAGGAGGGGACAGGAGGGAGGGGACAGGAGAGGAGAGGACAGGAGGGGACAGGAGGGAGGGGACAGGCGAGGAGAGGACAGGAGGGGATAGGAGAGGAGATGTCAGGAGAGGAGAGGAGAGGAGGGAGGGGACAGGAGGAAGAGGACAGGAGAGGAGAGGACAGGATGGATAGGAGAAGACAGGAGAGGAGAGGAGACCCCTCTTAAACTTTTTTCTCTTACCTACTCTCCTACCTCCAACCCACTCCTCTCTTCCATATTGTCCTCGCCTCCTCTCCATCTCTCCTTTCCACCCACCCATGGTTGTGGTTTAATCCACCTGGTGGGTCTTTCTCTGGGCTAGGATTAGTGATCTGTCCCGTTCCCCTGGCGAACATACAGAGTTGTGTGTGTGTGTGTGTGTGTGTGAGGCAAAGAGGTATAAATCATTGGAGCCCAGTGTGTCACACTCAGGACAAAACCATATCCCACAATCCACTGGGATTTCAACTGAGGGAGGCTGACAATCGAACGCTTTTGTGAAGAGGAAAGGAGGGATAGAGAGGGGAAGGGAGGGAGAGCTATGGAGGAGGAAGGGTGAGAAGGGCTGAAAGAGAAGAGCCCTTAGCCAACACCAGTGATTCTAGTACAATATGGTATTTTATATACATGTATTCTGATTCTAATGGAAAAGCACCTTATTCTGGCAACAGGTCCACCACCTACACACTTCATACAGTCATCCTCTCCCTGCCCCTCCCAATGGAAAAGCACCCTATTCTGACAACAGGTCCACCACCTACACACTTCATACAGTCACCCTCTCCCTGCCCCTCCTAATGGAAAGTACTTCATATCGGTTCCAGCAAAGCATGCTGGTCTTGCTAGATGTTTTCAGGATTTGCCTTCATGTCTATTTAAACTGTTGTGGTTATATTGGACACTGCTGTCGTTCACTTTGAGCGTTGTTTTGGGACGATGGCACTTACTCTTTGTCATGTTAATAATGATGAGCTACGATTTGTCTAGGACAGTCTCCTCTCCTCTCTTCTTCTCCCCTCCCCTCTCTTGTCCTCTCTTCTCCTCCTGCCCTCTCCTCTCTTCACCTCCCCTCTTCTCCCCTCCCCTCTCCTGTCCTCTCTTCTCCTCTTCCCCTCCTCTCTTCACCTCCCCTCTTCTCTTCTCCCCTCTCCTGTCCTCTCTTCTCCTCCTGCCCTTCCCTCTCCTCTCTTCACCTCCCCTCTTCTCCCCTCCCCTCTCCTGTCCTGTCCTCTCTTCACCTCCCCTCTTCTCCCGTCCCCTCTCCTCTCTGTCTATCCTGTTGAGAACACAGGTGTTGTTCTCTCCTGCTGAGCAATGTAATTGGTTAGACCACTGTTGTGCTCTTTAAAGAGCCAGAGATCTATTTAAACCCATTTAAAGAGCCATATATCTATTTAAACCCCTTTAACCTCTCTAGTTTACGTGGGATGCTAGCATTCCCACCTCGTCAACAGCCAGTGAAACTGCAGGGCGCCAAATTCAAAACAACAGAAATCCCATAATTAAAATTCCTCAAACATACAATTATTTTACACCATTTTTAAGATACACTTGTTGTAAATCCAGACAATGTGTCCGATTTCAAAAAGGCTTTACGACGAAAGCACACCAAACGATTATGTTAGGTCAGAGCCAAGTCACAGAAAAACACAGCCATTTTTCCAGCCAAAGAGAGGAGTCACAAAAAGCAGTAATAGAGATAAAATGAATCACTAATCTTTGATGATCTTCATCAGATGACACTCATAGGACTTCATGTTATACAATACATGTATGTTTTGTTCGGTAAAGTTCATATTTATATCCCAAAATTGTAACGATTGTCGTCGGGAGAAGGAGAGGAGGACCAAAGTGCAGCGTGGTACGTGTCCATAATACTTTTAATCCAGAATGAACAAAAACAGAATGAACAAAAACAACAAAACCATAAACAGTTCTGACAGGTGCAACAAACACTAACCAGAAAATAATCACCCAACTCAAAATGGGAAAACAGGCTACCTAAGTATGGCTCTCAATCAGAGACAACGATAGACAGCTGCCTCTGATTGAGAACCATACCAGGTCAAACACATAGAAAAAGAAAACCTAGACCTACAACATAGAATACCCACCCACATCACACCCTGACCAAACTAAAAATAGAAACATACAAAGCAATCTACGCGTTATGTTCAGTCGTTCCAAAACATCCATGATTTTGCAGAGAAACACATCAATTTACAGAAATACTCATAATAATCATTGCTAAAAGATACAACTGTTATGCATGGAATTTTAGATCCACTTCTCCTCAATGCAACCGCTGTGTCAGATTTCAAAAAAACTTTACGGAAAAAGCAAACTATGCAATAATCTGAGTACGGCGCTCAGACGACAAATCAAGCCAAACAGATATCCGTCATGTTGGAGTCAACAAAAGTCAGAAATAACATTATAAATATTCACTTACCTTTGATGATCTTCACCAGAATGCACTTCCGGGAATCCCAGTTCCGCAATAAATGTTTGTTTTTTCAATAATGTCCATCATTTACGTCAAAATACCTCCTTTTTGTTCACGCGTTTAGCCCAGTATTCCAAATTCATGACGCACGATCACTAGGAGCAGACGAAAAGTCAAAAAGTTCCGTTACAGTCCGTAGAAACAGGTCAAACGATGTATAGAATCAATCTTTAGGATGTTTTTAACATAAATCTTCAATAATGTTCCAACCGGAGAATTCCTTTGTCTTCAGAAATGCAATGGAACGCAAGCTAACTCTCACATGAACGAGCGTGGCCAGCTCGTGCCTCTCTGGCAGACCTCTGACTCATTCCTCTCTCATTCGCCCCCACTTCACAGTAGAACAAGGTTCTAAAGACTGTTGACATCTAGTGGAAGCCTTAGGAAGTGCAATATGACCCCATAGACACTGTGTATTCGATAGGCCAAGAGTTGAAAAACTACAAACCTTAGATTTCCCACTTCCTGGTTAGATTTTTTCTCAGGTTTTTGCCTGCCATTTGAGTTATGTTATACTCACAGACATCATTCAAACAGTTTTAAAAACTTCAGAGTGTTTTCCATCCAAATCGACTAATTATATGCATATTCTAGCTTTTATGGCTGAGTAGCAGGCAGTTTAATTTGGGCACGCATTTCATCCAAAATTCTCAATGCTGCCCCCTACCCTAGAGAAGTTAAACATGCCTTTCAGGTATAGTACACAGACAGGCCATGGTTTCCTTTTTTGAAAATGTGGTGCCAGACAACGTGACCGGGAAGATTTTATTTTACCGGACATTTGAGAAATTGACCATTTATCAATATGCATTGGGTGCGTAACCTGTTAGGGCGTCCACTCACAGTGCTCAGAATGACAGAAATCACATTCAGATTATGTATTTTTTTGTACTTTTACCAGTTTTTCTCCCCAATTTCATGATATCCATTTTGTAGTTACAGTCTTGTCCCATCGCTGCTTCTTGACGCACTGCTCGCTTAACCCGGAAGTGGTGGGCCGGGCACCTTCTCGCTTAACCCGGAAGTGGTGGGCCGGGCACCTGCTCGCTTAACCCGGAAGTGGTGGGCCGGGCACCTGCTCGCTTAACCCGGAAGTGGTGGGCCGGGCACCTGCTCGCTTAACCCGGAAGCCAGCCACACCAATGTGTCAGAGAAAACACTGTCCAACTGGCGACCGAAGTCAGCTTGCAGGTGCCCGGCCCACCACAAGAAGTCGCTATAGTGCGATGGGACAAGGAAATCCCGGCCGGTCAGACCCTCCCCTAAACAGGACAACGCTGGACCAATTGTGTGCCGCCTCATGGGTCTCCAGGTCACCAGATGCGCTGAGCCGGCTTCATGGCACCTGGCTCGATGCCCACTCTAGCCCGGCCGATACGAGGCACTGTTATGTACCGCACCGGGCTATGCCTGCGCAACGGGGACACCGTGCGCATCATGGCAAAACACGTGCCTGCCCGGTCCCTCTCTCTCCACGGTAAGCATAGGGAATTGGCTCAGGTCTACTACCTGACTTAGCCACACTCCCCGTGTGCCACCCCCTAAGACATTTTTGGGGCTGCCTCTCAGGCTTCCAGCCACGCTGCCTCCATACCACCTCTCGGCTTTCGCTGCCTCCAGCTCTGCCTTGGGGCGGCGATACTCTCCAGCCTGTGCCCAGGGTCCCTTGCCGTCCAGAATCTCCTCCCATGTCCAGGAGTCCTGAGATCGCTGCTGCTGCCCGTTACCACGCTGCTTGGTCCTTTAGGGGTGGGTGATTCTGTAACGATTGTCCTCTTCTTCTGACGAGAAGTAGCAAGGATCGGACCAAAGCGCAGCGTGGTACGTATTCATGACGATATTTATTCAACTCAGAACACTGAAACAAAAATAACAACGAGAATGATACGAAACGAAACAGTCCTGTCTGGTGACATACACAAAGACAGAAAATAAACACCCACGAAACACAAGTGGGAAAAGGCTACCTAAGTATGATTCTCAATCAGAGACAACTAACGACACCTGCCTCGGATTGAGAACCATACCAGGCCAAACTCAAACACAACATAGAAAACGGAACATAGACAACCCACCCAACTCACGCCCCGACCATACTAAAACAAAGACATAACAAAGGAACTAAGGTCAGAATGTGACACTCACTTGCTGCCTATGAAGTCTTTATAAGATCATTTACTCTACGTTGTCATGGTCTGATTTTGTCTATAGGCCACACCTCATAATATGAAGTAAAACATTCAGGTTTCAAACAATGAAGAATGTTTTCAAAACGCATACTGCCTCCAGCTCACATGTTGATGCGCTGATGGTCTGTGCCTGCACTTGAATGGTGAATGGGAGGTGCACTTCAATTACCAGTTGAGAAATACAAATATAATCGTGCACCAAAACAGTTTTAAACAAGCGATTGCATTTAGAATGGTTGTGCACTTGGCTTTTAAAAGCACATGTTTTACCCCAGCAGCAACCAGCAACCAGCTGAGGAGCTTCAGAAGTATTCCTGCTCAGAATAGGCTCTGTATGCTGTGCGTGTGTGATAGTTGTGTTGGATAAATAAGATGCATGATGACTAATGAAAATACATGCCAATTTAATTCCACTAAATTATGCAAATGTGCATATAGACTGATTAGCATGGCAGTTAAATGTATTTATATTGAGTGGTATTTCCATCAATTATTTGGCAATGTTTATTATATCTTTTTTGGGGGGGGGCCTTTTCATGTTTTTCTCTGTACAGTTTCTGTCTCAAGCTTTATCTGTCTAGCAGACCCCCTCTCCCTCCCACATTTAGAGCCCCACTTCCTCCCCCACTCTCTCCCACCTTTAGACCCCCTTCCTCTCCCCCACCCAGACTCCCCCTTTCTCCCACCTTTAGAACCCCCCTTCCTCCCCCCCCTCTCTCCCACCTTCAGACTCCCCTTTCTCCCACATTTAGACCCCCCCCCCCACCTCCCCCCACCTCTCTCCCACCTTTAGACCCCTTCCTCCCCCTTTAGACCCCCCCTCTCCCACCTTTAGACCCCCTCTCCCTCCCACCTTTAGACCCCCTCCCTCCCCCTCCCCCACCTCTCCCACATTTAGACCCCCCTTTAGACCCCCCCACCTTTCTCCCACCCCCCCTTCTCCCCACCTTTAGACCCCCTCTCTCCCCACCTTTAGACCCCATATCTCTCTCCCACCTTTAGACCCCCCCACCTTTAGACCCCTCCCACCTTTAGACCCCCCTCCCACCTCTCCCCACCTTTAGACCCCCTCTCCCATCTTTATCTCTCCCCACCTTTAGACCCCTCCCACCTTTAGACCCCCTCTCTCCCACCTTTAGACGCCCCCTCCTCTCCCACATTTAGACCCCCCACTCTCCCTCCCACCTTTAGACCCCCTCCTCTCCCACATTTAGACCCCCCTCTCCCTCCCACCTTTAGACCCCCTACCCTCCCCCCTCTCCCACCTCCCACCTTCAGACCCCCCTCTCCCCCCTCACATTTAGACCCCCCCCCACCTCCTCCCCCCCCTCTCCCACCTTTAGAACCCCCCTTCCTCCCACCTTTAGACCCCCCTCCCCCCTCTCCGCCCACCTTTAGACCCCCTCCCTCACCCCCTCTCCCTCTCCCACATTTAGACCCCCTCTCCCACCTTCCTCCCCCCCCTCTCCCATCTTTAGACCCCCTCTCCCACCTTTAGACCCCCCCACCTCTCTCCCACCTTTAGACCCCATACCTCTCTCCCCACCTTTAGACCCCCCCCATCTCCCTCCCCCACCTTTAGACCCCCCCCCTCTCCCACCTTTAGACCCCCTCTCCCCTCCCACCTTTAGACCCCCTCTCCCACCTTTAGACCCCCTCTCCCCCACCTTTAGACCCCCCTCTCCCTCCCCCACCTTTAGACCCCCTCCCTCCCCCCCCCCCCTCCCCCCTCTCCCACATTTAGACCCCCTCCTCTCCCACCCACCTCCCCCCACCTTTAGAACCCCCTTCCCCCCCCCTCTCCCACCTTTAGACCCCCCTCCCACTCCCCCTCCCACCTTTAGACCCCCTCCCCTCTCCCACCTTTAGACCCCCCTTCCCACCCCCCCCTCTCCCCCCACCTTTAGACCCCCCTCCCTCCCCCTTTAGACCCCCTCCCTCTCCCACCTTTAGACCCCCCCCCTCCCGCCCACCTTTAGACCCCCCCTCTCCCACCTTTAGACCCCCCCACACTCTCCCACCTTTAAACGACCCCCTCTCCCATCTTTAGACCCCCCCTCTCCCACCTTTAGACCCCCCTCTCTCCCCACCTTTAGAACCCCCTCTCCCACCTTTAGACCCCCCCCCCCCACCTTTAGACTCCCACCTTTAGACCCCCCTCTCCCACCTCCCACCTTTAGACCCCCCCCCATCTCTCCCACCTTTAGACCCCCCACCTTTAGACCCACTCTCCCACCTTTAGACCCCCCTCCCACCTTTAAACCCCCCCCTCTCCCACATTTAGACCCCCACCTCTCCCACCTTTAGACCCCCCCTCTCCCACCTTTAGACCTCCCCCCTCTCTCCCACCTCTCTCTCTCTGTCTCTCTCTGTCTCTCTCTGTCTCTCCCTGTCTCTCTGTCTCTGGGTAGTCCAGGGGAGATGCATGACCTCAGTAGCAGATCGATAGCAGAGGAGTCGGATTCAAACTACTGCTTTCAGTGCAGCATAATGTATGACTTGGCACCCTCTCCCACCTTTAGACCCCCCCCTCTCTCCCACACACCCCCCTCTCCCCACCTTTAGACCCCCCCTCTCCCCACCTTTAAACCCCCTCCCCACTTTAGACCCCCTCACTCTCCCACACACACACACACACACACACACACAGCAAGAAAATGCAGACAGTAAAAAACAGAAGTGGGAATATAAATCAGCAGATTTATTCCTGGAGAGCATAGGATGCTCACCCCATTATACACCGCAAGAATTTGTTACTCCCTGGAGTGGGAATATGTGTGTGTGTGTGTGTGTGTGTGTGTGTGTGTGTGTGTGTGTGTGTGTGTGTGTGTGTGTGTGTGTGTGTGTGCCCACAGGTAGTTATTTTCCTTTAGGTGATTTTTTTCATATGTAAATGTTTTCATGACCACTGGAGAGGTTACTACAGTGGAAAAAGAGAGGGGAAAGAGAGAGGGAAAGAGAGAGGGAGGGAAGAGAGAGGGAAAGAGAGAGGGTAAGAGAGAGGGAGAAGAGAGAGGGAAAGAGAGAGGGAAAGAGAGAGGGAAAGAGAGAGGGAAAGAGAGAGGGAAAGAGAGAGGGAAAGAGAGAGGGAAAGAGAGAGGGAAAGAGAGAGGGAAAGAGAGAGGGAAAGAGAGGTAAAGAGAGAGGGATAGAGAGATAAAGAGAGAGGGAAAGAGAGAGGGAAAGAGAGAGGGATAGAGAGAGGGAAAGAGAGAGGAAAGAGAGAGGGAAAGAGAGAGGGAAAGAGAGAGGGAAAGAGAGAGGGAAAGAGAGAGGGAAAGAGAGAGGGATAGAGAGGGAAAGAGAGAGGTAAAGAGAGAGGGAAAGAGAGAGGTAAAGAGAGAGGTAAAGAGAGAGGGAAAGAGAGAGGGAAAGAGAGAGGGAAAGAGAGAGGGAAAGAGAGAGGGAAAGAGAGGTAAAGAGAGAGGGAAAGAGAGAGGGAAAGAGAGAGGGAAAGGAAAAAGAGAGAGGGAAAGAGAGAGGGAAAGAGAGAGGTAAAGAGAGAGGTAAAGAGAGAGGGGAAAGAGAGAGGGAAAGAGAGAGGGATAGAGAGAGAGGGAAAGAGAGAGGGAAAGAGAGAGGGAAAGAGAGAGGGAAAGAGAGGGAAAGAGAGGGAAAGAAGAGAAAGAGGAGGGAAAGAGAGAGGGAAAGAGAGAGAGGGAAAGAGAGAGGGAAAAGAGAGGGTAAGAGAGAGGGAAAGAGAGAGGGTAAAGACAGAAGGAAAGAGAGAGGGAAAGAGAGAAAGGGAAAGAGAGAGGTAAAGAGAGAGGTAAAGAGGGAGGGAAAGAGGGAGGGAAAGAGAGGAGGTAAAGAGAGGGGATAGAGAGAGGGAAAGAGAGAGGAAAGAGAGAGGGATAGAGAGAGGGAAAGAGAGGGGGAAAGAGAGGGGGAAAGAGAGAGGGATAGAAGGGAAGAGAGAGGGAAAGAGAGGGATAAAGAGAGAGGGATAGAGAGAGGGATAGAGAGGGAGAAAGAGAGAGGGATAGAGAGAGGGATAGAGAGGGAGGGAGGGAAAGAGAGAGGGATAGAGAGAGGGAAAGAGAGAGGGATAGAGAGAGGGGAAAGAGAGGGGTAGAGAGAGGGAAAGAGAGAGGGAAAGAGAGAGGGATAGAGAGAGGGAAAGAGAGAGGGATAGAGAGAGGGATAGAGAGAGGGAAAGAGAGAGGTAAAGAGAGAGGGATAGAGAGAGGGAAAGTTAGAGGGATAGAGAGAGGTAAAGAGAGGGATAGAGAGAGAGGGGATAAAGAGAGAGGTAAAGAGAGAGGTAAAGAGAAAGAGAGGGGAAAGAGAGAGGGATAGAGAGAGGGATACAGAGAGAGAGAAAGAGAGAGGGGGAAAGAGAGAGGGAAAGAGAGAGGGAAAGAGAGGGATAGAGAGAGAAAGAGAGGTAAAGAGAGAGGGAAAGATACAGGGAAAGAGAGAGGGATAGAGAGAGGGAAAGAGAGAGGTAAAGAGAGAGGGATAGAGAGAGGGATAGAGAGAGGGAAAGAGAGAGGTAAAGAGAGAGGGAAAGAGAGAGGGAAAGAGAGAGGTAAAGATACAGGGAAAGAGAGGGATAGAGAGAGGGATAGAGAGTGGGAAAGAGAGAGGTAAAGAGAGGGATAGAGAGAGGTAAAGAGAGAGGTAAAGAGAGAGGGAAATAGAGAGGTAAAGATACAGGGAAAGAGAGAGGGATAGAGAGAGGGATAGAGAGTGGGAAAGAGAGAGGTAAAGAGAGAGGGGTAGAGAGAGGGATAGAGAGAGGTAAAGAGAGAGGGATAGAGAGAGGGATAGAGAGAGGGAAAGAGAGAGGGAAAGAGAGAGGGAAAGAGAGAGGGAAAGAGAGAGGGATAGAGAGAGGGATAGAGAGAGAGAGAAAGAGAGAGGGAAAGAGAGAGGGAAAGAGAGAGGGAAAGAGAGAGGGATAGAGAGAGGTAAAGAGAGAGGTAAAGATACAGGGAAAGAGAGAGGGATAGAGAGTGGGAAAGAGAGAGGTAAAGAGAGAGGGATAGAGAGAGGGATAGAGAGAGGGAAAGAGAGAGGTAAAGAGAGAGGGAAAGAGAGAGGGAAAGAGAGAGGTAAAGATACAGGGAAAGAGAGGGATAGAGAGAGGGATAGAGAGTGGGAAAGAGAGAGGTAAAGAGAGGGATAGAGAGAGGTAAAGAGAGAGGTAAAGAGAGAGGGAAATAGAGAGGTAAAGATACAGGGAAAGAGAGAGGGATAGAGAGTGGGAAAGAGAGAGGTAAAGAGAGGGATAGAGAGAGGTAAAGAGAGAGGTAAAGAGAGAGGGAAATAGAGAGGTAAAGATACAGGGAAAGAGAGAGGGATAGAGAGAGGGATAGAGAGTGGGAAAGAGAGAGGTAAAGAGAGAGGGGTAGAGAGAGGGATAAAGAGAGAGGTAAAGAGAGGGGATAGAGAGAGGGAGAGGTAAAGAGAGAGGGAAGAGAGAGGGAAAGAGAGGGGGAAAAAGAGAGAGGTAAAGAGAGAGGGATAGAGAGAGGGATAGAGAGAGGTAAAGAGAGAGGGATAGAGAGAGGGAAAGAGAGGGATAGAGAGAGGTAAAGAGAGAAAGAGAGAGGGATAGAGAGAGGGTAAAGAGAGAGGAGATAGAGAGAGGTAAAGAGAGAGGGATAGAGAGAGGGATAGAGAGAGGTAAAGAGAGAGGTAAAGAGAGAGGGATAGAGAGAGGTAAAGAGAGGGGGAGGTAGAGAGAGGGATAGAGAGAGGTAAAGAGAGAGGGATAGAGAGAGGGGATAGAGAGAGGGATAGAGAGAGGTAAAGAGAGAGGAGAGGGGAGTAAAGAGAGAGGGATAGAGAGAGGGGTAGAGAGGTAAAGGGAAAGAGAGAAAGGTAGAAAGAGAGGGAAAGAGAGAGGGATAGAGAGAGGTAAAGAGAGAGGGAGAGAGGTAAAGAGAGAGGGAAAGAGAGAGGGAAAAGAGAGAGGTAAAGAGAGAGGGATAGAGAGGTAGGGATAGAGAGAGGTAAAGAGAGAGGGATAGAGAGAGGTAAAGAGAGAGGGATAGGTAGAGAGGGGAAAGAGAGAGGTAAAGATAGAGAGAGGTAAAGAGAGAGGGATAGAGAGAGGGAGGTAAAGAGAGAGGTAAAGAGAGAGGTAAAGAGAGAGGTAAAGAGAGAGGAGAGGTAGAGAGAGGTAAAGAGAGAGGGAAAGAGAGAGGGATAGAGAGAGGTAAAGAGAGAGGGAGTAGAGAGAGGGATAGAGAGAGGTAAAGAGAGAGGTAAAGAGAAAGAGAGAGGGAAAGAGAGAGGGATAGAGAGAGGGAGAGAGGTAAAGAGAGAGGGAAAGAGAGAGGTAAAGAGAGAGGGGAGGTAGAGAGAGGGATAGAGAGAGGTAAAGAGAGAGGGATAAAGAGAGGGATAGAGAGAGGTAAAGAGAGAGGTAAAGAGAGAGGGGGATAGAGAGAGGTAAAGAGAGAGGGGTAGAGAGAGGGATAGAGAGAGGTAAAGAGAGAGGGATAGAGAGAGGGATAGAGAGAGGGATAGAGAGAGGTAAAGAGAGAGGTAAAGAGAGAGGTAAAGAGAGAGGGATAGAGAGAGGTAAAGAGAGAGAGAGGGAGAGAGGTAGAGAGAGGGATAGAGAGAGGGAAAGAGAGAGGGATAGAGAGAGGGATAGAGAGAGGTAAAGAGAGAGGGGTAGAGAGAGGTAAAGAGAGAGGTAAAGAGAGAGGGATAGAGAGAGGGAGATAGAGAGAGGGATAGAGAGAGGTAAAGAGAGAGGTATAGAGAGAAAGGGGGTAAAGAGAGAGGGATAGAGAGAGGGAAAGAGAGAGGTATAGAGAGAGGGATAGAGAGAAAGGGATAGAGAGAGGGATAGAGAGAGGGATAGAGGGATAGAGAGAGGGATAGAGAGAGGGATAGAGAGAGGTAAAGAGAGAGGTATAGAGAGAGGGGTAGAGAGAGGGATAGAGAGAGGGGAAAGAGAGAGGTATAGAGAGAGGGATAGAGAGAGGTAAAGAGAGAGGTAAAGAGAGAGGGAGAGAGGTAAAGAGAGAGGTAAAGAGAGAGGGGGAGAGAGGGATAGAGAGAGGTAAAGAGAGAGGGATAGAGAGAGGGATAGAGAGGGATAGAGAGAGGTAAAGAGAGAGGTAAAGAGAGAGGGATAGAGAGAGGGATAGAGAGAGGTAAAGAGAGAGGGGTAGAGAGAGGGATAGAGAGAGGTAAAGAGAGAGGGATAGAGAGAGGGATAGAGAGAGGTAAAGAGAGAGGTAAAGAGAGAGGGATAGAGAGAGGGATAGAGAGAGGTAAAGAGAGAGGTAAAGAGAGAGGTAAAGAGAGAGGTAAAGAGAGAGGTAAAGAGAGAGGTAAAGAGAGAGGTAAAGAGAGAGGGATAGAGAGAGGGATAGAGAGAGAGAGGTAAAGAGAGGGTAGAGAGAGGGATAAAGAGAGAGGTAAAGAGAGAGGGATAGAGAGAGGGATAGAGAGAGGGATAGAGGTAGAGGGGTAAAGAGAGAGGGATAGAGAGAGGTAAAGAGAGAGGGAGGTAAAGAGAGAGAGGGAAAGAAAGAGAGGGATAGAGAGAGGGGTAGAGAGAGGGATAGAGAGAGGTAAAGAGAGAGGGATAGAGAGAGGGGAAAGAGAGAGGGATAAAGAGAGAGGTAAAGAGAGAGGTAAAGAGAGAGGTAAAGAGAGAGGTAAAGAGAGAGGTAAAGAGAGAGGTAAAGAGAGAGGTAAAGAGAGAGGTAAAGAGAGGGATAAAGAGAGGGGAAAGAGAGAGGGAGAGAGAGAGAGAGGAAAGAGAGAGGGATAGAGAGAGGTAAAGAGAGAGGTAAAGAGAGAGGGATAGAGAGAGAGTAAAGAGAGAGGTAAAGAGAGAGGTAAAGAGAGAGGTAAAGAGAGAGGTAAAGAGAGAGGGATAGAGAGAGAGGGATAGAGAGAGGGATAGAGAGAGGGATAGAGGGATAGAGGTAAAGAGAGAGGTAAAGAGAGAGGGAAAGAGAGAGGGATAGAGAGAGGTAAAGAGAGAGGTAAAGAGAGAGGGATAGAGAGAGGGATAGAGAGAGGTAAAGAGAGAGGTAAAGAGAGAGGTAAAGAGAGAGGTAAAGAGAGAGGGAAAGAGAGAGGGAAAGAGAGATAGAGAGAGGTAAAGAGAGAGGTAGAGAGAGAGTAAAGAGAGAGGTATAGAGAGAGGGATAGAGAGAGGTAAAGAGAGAGGGATAGAGAGAGGTAAAGATAGAGAGAGGTAAAGAGAGAGGTAAAGAGAGAGGTAAAGAGAAAGAGTAAAGAGAGAGGGAAAGAGAGAGGGATAGAGAGAGGGATAGAGAGAGGGATAGAGAGAGGGATAGAGAGAGGATAAAGAGAGGGATAGAGAGAGGTAAAGAGAGAGGGAAAGAGAGGAGGATAGAGAGAGGGATAGAGAGAGGTAAAGAGAGAGGTAAAGAGAGAGGTAAAGAGAGAGGTAAAGAGAGAGGGATAGAGAGAGGGATAGAGAGAGGTAAAGAGAGAGGTAAAGAGAGAGGTAAAGAGAGAGAGTAAAGAGAGAGGTAAAGAGAGAGGTAAAGAGAGAAAGAGAGAGGGAAAGAGGAGGGATAGAGAGAGGTAAAGAGAGAGGGATAGAGAGAGGTAAAGAGAGAGGTAAAGAGAGAGGGATAGAGAGAGGTAAAGAGAGAGGTAAAGAGAGTGGGCAGTTCATTGAGAGGGGATAAAGAGAAAGAGGTAAAGAGAGAGGTAAAGAGAGAGGTAAAGAGAGAGGTAAAGAGAGAGGTAAAGAGAGAGGGATAGAGAGAGGTAAAGAGAGAGGTAAAGAGAGAGGTAAAGAGAGAGGTAAAGAGAGAGGTAAAGAGAGAGGGATAAAGAGAAAGAGGGGGGATAGAGAGAGGGATAGAGAGAGGTAAAGAGAGAGGTAAAGAGAGAGGTAAAGAGAGAGGTAAAGAGAGAGGTAAAGAGAGAGGTAAAGAGATAGAGAGAGGGATAGAGAGAGGTAAAGAGAGAGGTAAAGAGAGAGGTAAAGAGAGAGGTAAAGAGAGAGGTAAAGAGAGAGGTAAAGAGAGAGGGATTGAGAGAGGGATAGAGAGAGGTAAAGAGAGAGGTAAAGAGAGAGGTAAAGAGAGAGGTAAAGAGAGAGGTAAAGAGAGAGGTAAAGAGAGAGGTAAAGAGAGTGGGCAGTTCAAGAGAGAGGTAAAGAGAGAGGGGATAGAGAGAGGTAAAGAGAGAGGGGATAAAGAGAGAGGTAAAGAGAGAGGTAAAGAGAGAGGGAAAGAGAGAGGGATAGAGAGAGGGAAAGAGAGGTAAAGAGAGAGGTAAAGAGAGAGGTAAAGAGAGAGGTAAAGAGAGAGGTAAAGAGAGAGGGATAAAGAGAGGTAAAGAGAGAGGTAAAAGAGAGAGGGATAGAGAGAGGTAAAGAGAGAGGGTAAAGAGAGAGGAGAGAGGGATAAAGAGAGAGGGGGATAGAGAGAGGTAAAGAGAGAGGTAAAGAGAGAGGATAGAGAGAGGTAAAGAGAGAGGTAAAGAGAGAGGGATAAAGAGAGGGATAAAGAGAGAGGGATAGAGAGAGGGATAAAGAGAGGTAGGAAAGAGAGAGGTAAAGAGAGAGGGGAGGTAGAGAGAGGTAAAGAGAGAGGGATAGAGAGAGGTAAAGAGAGAGGTAAAGAGAGAGGGATAGAGAGAGAGAGAGGGATAAAGAGAGAGGTAAAGAGAGAGGGATAGAGAGAAAGAGTAAAGAGAGAGGTAAAGAGAGAGGTAAAGAGAGAGGTAAAGAGAGGGGATAGAGAGAGGTAAAGAGAGAGGTAAAGAGAGAGGTAAAGAGAGAGGGATAGAGAGAGGAAAGAGAGAGGTAAAGAGAGAGGGATAGAGAGAGAGTAAAGAGAGAGGTAAAGAGAGAGGGATAGAGAGATAGAGAGTAAAGAGAGAGGTAAAGAGAGAGGGGATAGAGAGAGGTAAAGAGAGAGGGAAGAGAGAGGGATAGAGAGAGGTAAAGAGAGAGGTAAAGAGAAAGAGGGGGGATAGAGAGAGGTAAAGAGAGGGGGATAGAGAGAGGTAAAGAGAGATAGAGAGAGGTAAAGAGAGAGGTAAAGAGAGAGAAAAGAGAGGTAAAGAGAGAGGTAAAGAGAGAGGTAAAGAGGTAAAGAGAGGTAAAGAGAGGTAGAGAGAGGTAAAGAGAGAGGTAAAGAGAGGTAAAGAGAGGGGAAAGAGAGAGAGGTAAAGAGAGAGGTAAAGAGAGAGGTAAAGAGAGAGGGGATAAAGAAAGAGAGGTAAAGAGGGAGAGAGGTAAAGAGAGAGGGAAAGAGAGGAAAGAGAGAGGGATAGAGAGAGGTAAAGAGAGAGGTAAAGAGAGAGGGAAGAAGAGGTAAAGAGAGAGGTAAAGAGAGAGGTAAAGAGAGAGGTAAAGAGAGAGGGAAAGAGAGGTAAAGAGAGAGGTAAAGAGAGAGGTAAAGAGAGGTAAAGAGAGAGGTAAAGAGAGAGGGCAGTTCATTGAGAGGTAAAGAGAGAGGTAAAGAGAGAGGTAAAGAGAGAGGTAAAGAGAGAGGGATAGAGAGAGGGATAGAGAGAGGTAAAGAGAGAGGTAAAGAGAGAGGGATAGAGAGAGGTAAAGAGAGAGGGATAGAGAGAGGTAAAGAGAGAGGGATAGAGAGAGGTAAAGAGAGAGGGATAGAGAGAGGGATAGAGAGAGGTAAAGAGAGAGGTAAAGAGAGAGGTAAAGAGAGAGGTAAAGAGAGAGGGATAGAGAGAGGGATAGAGAGAGGTAAAGAGAGAGGTAAAGAGAGAGGTAAAGAGAGAGGTAAAGAGAGAGGGATAGAGAGAGGTAAAGAGAGGTAAAGAGAGTGGGCAGTTCATTGAGAGGTAAAGAGAAAAGCAAAGAGAAGTTCAAAGGAGTGGAAAAAATGGGAAAGTGGAAGAGGGAAAGAAAGAAAGAAAAGACAGAGCTTTTCAAGTGTTTTCTTTGTGTCTAAAGAGCAGTTTTAATTCAGCTGCTGGTCTCCTCTGTTGTAAACCAGCGATGCAGTATGGCACTTCAATCATTTAGCTGTGTTTATTTAGAATAATGCTGTTTAACTGCCTTTTTTCAGCTGTTAGGTGTTCGTGGCGATTCAGCCAGACACCCATAGTTACACCACCCTCTATCCCACCCAAATGTTCATCAATTTCAGAGTTAATTGAATTTTTGGCAGGACACACGTTGGCAGGCACACACACATACACACACACAGCCACTCAGACACACCGGTTGGCTGTCAGACATTGACCATGTGTGTTTGTGTAGATAATCCAGTCTCTGAAACAATATTTACACCAGAGGGAGAGGGGGAGAGAGGGAGAGAGAGTCGGCCATAAGCAGACCTGGCTCTCAAGAGAATACAGGCTATTTGCCCATAAAATGAGGTCGAGACTGAGCTGTACTTTCTAACCTCCTGCCAAATGTATGACCATATTAGAGAGACATATTTCCCACAGAACCACAAAGTATTCGAAAACAAATCCAATTTTGATAAACTCCCAAATCTATTAGGTGGAATACCTCAGTGTTTCTCTACAGCAGAAAGATGTGTGACCTGTTGCTACAAGAAAAGGGAAACCAGTGAAGAACAAACACCATTGTAAATTTAACCTATATTTGTGTTTATTTATTTTCCCTATTGTACTTCAACTATTTGTACATTTTTACAACACTGTACATAGCCATAGTATGGCATTTTAAACTTTTGTTAATGAAATGTTTACTATTTATTTCACTTGCTTTGACAAGGTAAACATGTTTCCCATGCCAATAAAGCCCTTTGAATTGAATTGAGAGACAGAGAGAGATATGGAGAGAGGTGGAGAAAGAGGGAGGGAGAGAGAGGTATCTGAGTCTGATCAACAGACTACATGCAGAGAGGAGAACAGTACCTACTGCCACTCACTTGTGTTTTTATGACATGTCCATCTGCTCTCTCTCTCTTTTTCTAGTTCACTGTTTCTCTGTTTCCACCTTTCTCTCTCTCTCTCTTTCTCTAGTTCACTGTTTCTCTGATTATCCACCTTTCTCTCTCTCTCTTTCTCTAGTTCACTGTTTCTCTGGTTATCCACCTTTCTCTCTCTCTCTTTCTCTAGTTCACTGTTTCTCTGTTTCCACCTTTCTCTCTTTCTCTAGTTCACTGTTTCTCTGTTTCCACCTTTCTCTCTCTCTTTTCTAGTTCACTGTTTCTCTGTTTCCACCTTCTCTCTTTCTCTAGTTCACTGTTTCTCTGATTATCCACCTTTCTCTCTCTCTCTTTCTCTAGTTCACTGTTTCTCTGATTATCCACCTTTCTCTCTCTCTCTTTCTCTAGTTCACTGTTTCTCTGGTTATCCACCTTTCTCTCTCTCTCTTTCTCTAGTTCACTGTTTCTCTGGTTATCCACCTTTCTCTCTCTCTCTCTTTCTCTAGTTCACTGTTTCTCTGGTTATCCACCTTTCTCTCTCTCTCTTTCTCTAGTTCACTGTTTCTCTGATTATCCACCTTTCTCTCTCTCTCTTTCTCTAGTTCACTGTTTCTCTGGTTATCCACCTTTCTCTCTCTCTCTTTCTCTAGTTCACTGTTTCTCTGTTTCCACCTTCCTCTCTCTATTTCTCAGTCTACTTCCACACCTTTCTCTTTACGTATCCCTGCTCCTATCTCCCGTTTTTCTCCATTTGATAGCCAGGCAGCTCTCATCTAACACCGATAGATGGATAGTTATCTGGGGTTTACATGCTGCTTCCTATCTGTGGATCTGGGATTGATTATAATGTCTGGCAGCATGTCAACAGGCTGAGACAATCAGCCATTTCCAAGGGCGGGTTGGCATTTATTGTCACGAATGCCCTGGAGGCAGCTCTGCAGAGTGGTCACTAGCTGGCACAGCCACAAAGTCATCAAATCTGATTTTAAACCAAACCCTAACCCTAACCGTAGCCACACTGCTACCCCTAAAGCCTAACCTGAAATTATTTTGGTGTTCATGAATTTTTACAATATAGCCAGTTTTGACTTGGAAGCTGTCCCATCTAAGGGAAACCACTCAGTTCTGCCTCCAGGACAAGACTCATGACAATAAACGTCAACCGGCTTCCCAACATGAAGGAGATAGATACACACACGCACACACACACACACAAGGAGATAGATACACACACTCTCCCTGACACACACACACACACACACACACTCTCCCTGACACACACATAGGGCTGTGATTTTCAAGCAAATAACTGTCAGTCTCACGTTAATTAACATAAACACATTTAGCATCTCCTGGCTTCCACAAGCTACTAATGCAAATCTTTGGAATGTCTACGTTTCGAAATGTCTAATAAATCCATGTAATATAGCCTACCATCACAATAAATCCATCATTTATTTTAGACAGGCCTAAATCAAATCAAATCAAATCAAATCAGAAGAAAGAAACATGATATGAAGAAAATGTAGTCTATTTCAGAAGAACAGCAGAGAACACTCTGAGTTGTCCTAATGTTAGGTCCTGATCTGGCTATGCCAAATGGCTGTGGGCTACACTTGTTCATTTAGCAGACAAGATTTGCCTAGAATTCCATGGCATTATTTTATAGTATGAAGAAAACAATTGAACAAAGTTGAATAAAATAGAAAATATATTTCTCCAAACTATTTGAAGGAGATCGCACATGTGACTATTCTGTGTTGAGCAGTTAACAAAGAAACAGGTATTCCTATATTCTTAATTCAGAGTTATTAATGTAACTTTAGTTGTTCTACAAATGTTGGGCTATATGTTTTGATTTTTAATACAGGCTGCATGATGAGACTCTAATGATGATTTGAAAAAAGTTGCTTGAAAGGCATGAGCTCTGCTTAGTTTGTTTTGCCCAGCCTGTACACACTTCATCAGTCTCTCATTCACAATATGACAAGCACTTGATAATGCCTTGAATTTCACCAGGGCGTCCCCTTTGCATGGCCATTCTGCCCTTGGCCAGGAATGCTGTGTTGTGCCCTTCTCTCTGAGTGCTGCCTGCTCCGAAGCACCTCTCACTCACATGGCTCTTCATCACGTGTTCGGGTCTTTCTCACAGGCTTCAAATGAAGACAGACACTTCGGGGATACAATTGCTTGTGTCCTTTTCCAATTCCGAGTGGTATTTTGAAGAAATTGGAAGAATGGTACTTTTCGTCAGCCAACAAGATGTGTAGGCCTAACGAACAGCAAAAGCACTAGCCTATGTCAATCTACTATCCCCCAGAGTACAAAAGTTGACCTATTCTATTCTGTGCGAGAAATAAATATTCCAAACATAGTCTGGAACAGTTGTGGGATACGATAGATCCCAAATGAATACAACCACTAGCATCAAAAAAACGTGTTTATTCAATTTGGCTGATACAACAGTTCAGAATATTTCACTTAAAATGTTGAAATCTATTTTTTTGGTGTTTGTATTTGATTAGGATCCCCATTAGCTGTTGTAAAAGCAGCAGTTACTCTTCCTGGGGTCCAACACAGAACATGAACCATGACATAATACAGAACATTAATAGACAAGAACAGCTCAAAGACAGAACTATATACACACACTATTGGGCTATTCTTTTTTAGCACTATTTCTTGACATTATAAGTGCAGCAATGTGCACATGGTAGCAGGCTATAAGTGTGAATGTTCCATTAGCAGGAAAACAACATTATCAAAAGTGACCATCAATGTGATTCTGCTTGTAATGCTTTTATTATAAAGGTACATTTTATATGGTGAAAATTATCTTCCCCAAACTTGAAACTCACACTGCTTATGTATGTAGTTAGGTTCTATACACCTTGTAAAGCAGATTAATGTGCTTCATTTTAAGAAGTTAGTAGTCCACTTTAGTTGTGATGCAAACCATAGCAAAACATATAGGCCTATGGGCTAGGCTACATGAGGTGTGATATTAACCTTATTAAAACATATAGGCCTATGGGCTAGGCTACATGAGGTGTGATATTAACCTTATTAAAACATATAGGACTATGGGCTAGGCTACATGAGGTGTGATACTAACCTTATTAAAACATACAGGCCTATGAGCTAGGTTACATGAGGTGTGATACTAACCTTATTAAAACATATAGGACTATGGGCTAGGCTACATGAGGTGTGATACTAACCTTATTAAAACATATAGGACTATGGGCTAGGCTACATGAGGTGTGATACTAACCTTATTAAAACATACAGGACTATGGGCTAGGCTACATGAGGTGTGATACTAACCTTATTAAAACATATAGGACTATGGGCTAGGCTACATGAGGTGTGATACTAACCTTATTAAAACATACAGGACTATGGGCTAGGCTACATGAGGTGTGATACTAACCTTATTAAAACATACAGGACTATGGGCTAGGCTACATGAGGTGTGATACTAACCTTATCAAAACATATAGGACTATGGGCTAGGCTACATGAGGTGTGATACTAACCTTATCAAAACATATAGGACTATGGGCTAGGCTACATGAGGTGTGAAACTAACCTTATTAAAACATATAGACCTATGGGCTAGGCTACATGAGGTGTGAAACTAACCTTATTAAAACATATAGACCTATGGGCTAGGCTACATGAGGTGTGAAACTAACCTTATTAAAACATATAGACCTATGGGCTAGACTACATGAGGTGTGATACTAACCTTATTAAAACATATAGGCCTATGGGCTAGGCTACATAAGGTGTGATACTAACCTTATTAAAACATATAGGACTATGGGCTAGGCTACATGAGGTGTGATACTAACCTTATTGAAACATAGAGGACTATGGGCTAGGCTACATGAGGTGTGATACTAACCTTATTAAAACATATAGACCTATGGGCTAGGCTACATGAGGTGTGATACTAACCTTATTTAAACATATAGGACTATGGGCTAGCCTACATGAGGTGTGATACTAACCTTATTAAAACATATAGACCTATGGGCTAGGCTACATAAGGTGTGATACTAACCTTATTAAAACATATAGACCTATGGGCTAGGCTACATGAGGTGTGATACTAACCTTATTTAAACATATAGGACTATGGGCTAGCCTACATGAGGTGCACGACTATGATTTGAAAAATCACGACTATGATTTTGAAAAAAGGCATTGTTTCTTGGCTTACACTGGGCATCATTCACAAGTGATAATATATAATTCACAAGTGATAAGCTAATACTGTCACCCATCAGACTATTCTTGATTTAATCTTGTCTTTACATATACTAAATAATGTATGTGTGAAATTTGTTTTGATTTAGAATGAACCATTGTCATGCACCTGTCTCAAAACAGGGGCGGGGGGGTGCATGTCATCTATGCACTTAAATAGAGAATGGATGACGCTTTTCCCATGGTTCATTTTTATGCCAGCCAGGTAGGCTATACTCCTGTTTTAAAGATAAGCAATGTGCTTAACATTAGGAAAGATGATACATAAATATAGTAGGCCTAGCCTATAGAAAGCTGATTGGATCCTCCTCTTTTTAATAGAGGCCATCAAAACTCTGTTTTCTTGCACAAGTGCATAGCCTATAGAAATGTTGCGCAACATGAACTCATGAGCTCTCATGGCGTGTTTGATTAGATTTTCATTTGATAACATTTGCATTGATGTCAGAGTGATTCGAGGGACAATAGACTGCTGAGTATCAGGCAGTTGGCAAGTTTGTAGGCTACTAATGACCATCAGCAGCATCAGAGCAGCATCAGAGCTTGGAGAAGCCTAGTTACTGTGACTAAACAGTCATGTGGAATTTGACTGCCATCATGCCCGGTCTAACCTAGTGGTTAGAGTGTTCGACTAGTAACCAGAAGGTTGCAAGTTCAAATCTGCCCCTGAACAGGCAGTTAACCCACTGTTCCTAGGCCGTCATTGAAAATAAGAATTTGTTCTTAACTGACTTGCCTAATTATAAAAAATTTAAAAATACAGTCACCATAATAACAACCCTACACACACTCTCTTCTTCTTTAACCATTTAGTTGATTCCTTACTAAGGAATAGTAATAGTAATTCCTCAATAGTGGTTTTAATTTTGTTAGATTCCGTTTTAATGCTTGGATTACTTGAGGGCCCTAATTATCATATTTGGACCAGAGTGAGGCTCTCCACTACCTATTGTTGCTCCAACGATGATTCACCATCTTCATCGAATGTTTCCATAATTTATCTGCAGATAATTGCCAAAAAGCCTAGGTCTACCAGTAGCATATGCAAATTAGGGAGCCAAATTAACGGTTCTCTCACTGATGCAATTCAGTAGGCTACACTGACTGACGAGATGAGAGTCACTCACTTTAGGATCAGTGTTTGGCAAGCCCCAACATCATGGGA
Organism: Oncorhynchus tshawytscha; assembly: GCF_018296145.1. Taxonomy (NCBI): domain Eukaryota; kingdom Metazoa; phylum Chordata; class Actinopteri; order Salmoniformes; family Salmonidae; genus Oncorhynchus; species Oncorhynchus tshawytscha. The sequence goes on along the minus strand of NC_056457.1, from coordinate 26,247,600 downwards.
AAGGAAACCTAGGAAATCCTTTGGTTTGCTAGTTCCGATGCGGTACCGTGGACATATAACCACGTTGCATGTTTTATGAATGGTAAAGGGATATAGGAGACTTTTATTCAGTCACTTCGTTGCCTTTTATAAACTAGTCAACACTTGCTGTTGTCAAACAAAGGAACGTACATCACCTACTATGCGCCATGACGCCACGCGGCTGTGAAACACGCAAAATAAAATAAAGGAATGTGTCAGAAAACAATCATTAGGATAAGTCGTGGTTTTCGACTCATGGTTACCGCTTACATTACATGGGATGTGCAAATTCAATTCGGCTGCAACCAACCACAACACAAACTGTACTGGGACGCGGACAAAAAGCAGACTGCGCTTCCCTGTCATCGTTTTGTTACTGACAGGCACCTATCCTATCAATAAATCACTAGAATATGCATATCGAATCAAATCAAGAACATTTAGTCACATGCTTCATTAACAACAGGTGTAGACTAACAATGAAATGCATAGTTAAGAGCCCTGCCCAACATCGCAGAGAGAAAGGAAATAGAGAACTAATAGAAAGGTAAAACACGTAATAATAAATGCGTAACGATAACTTGGCTATACACTGCACATCCACTTGGTACCAGTACCAAGTGGATGTGCAGGGGTACGAAGTAATGGAGGTACGTATGTACACATAACTAGGAATAATGTGACAAATAATAAACACTTGCAGCAGCGTATGTGATGAGTAAAAAAACTAGCAAAAAGGGTCAATGCAGATAGTCCGGTTAGCTATTTGGTAACTATTAATCCAACAATTTAGCGGTCTTATGGCTTATGCCTTATTGGGGGTAGAAGCTTTTCCGGATCTTGTTGGTTCCAGACGGTGCATCGGAAGCGCTTGCTGTGCAGTAGCAGAGTGAACAGACTATGACTTGGGTGGTTGGAGTCTTTGACAATTTTTAGGGGCCTTCCTCTCACACCGCCTGGTATAGAGGTCCTGGATGGCAGGGAGCTTGGCCATAGTGATGTTGCTGTCAGATGCCAAGCAGTTGCCATACCGAGCAGTGATGCAGCCAGTCAAGATACTCTCAATGGTGCAGCTGTAGAACTTTAGATCATTTTGAGGATCTGAGGGCCGATGTCAAATCCTTTCAGCCTCCTGAGGGGGATGAGTCATTGTTGTGCCCTCTTCATGACTGTGTTGGTGTGTGTGGACCATAATAGATCCTTAGTGATGTAGACACCGAGGAACTTGAAGCTCTCGACCTGGTCCAATACAGCCCCGTCAATGTGAATGGGGGCATCCCTCTGTTTCCTGTAGTCCACAATCAGCTCTTTTGTCTTGCTGACGTTGAGGGAAGGGCTGTTGTTCTGGCACCACACTGCCATGTCTTTGGCCTCCTCCCTATAGGCTGTATCGTCGTCCTTGTGATCATCCGGAACAGCTGGTGCGCTCATGCATGGTTCAGTGTTGCTCGCCTCAAAGCGAGCATAGAAGGCATTTAGCTTGTCTGGTAGGCTCACGTCACTGGGCAGGTCGTGCCTGGGTTTCCCATGATAGTTTGCATGCCATGCCCCATCTGACGCGCATCAGAGCCAGTGTAGTAGATTTCAATCTTAGTCCTGTATTGACACTTTGCCCGTTTGATGGTTTGTCAGAGGGTGTAGCAGGATTTTTTTTTATAAATGTCCGGATTAGTGTCCCACTCCTTGAAAGTGGTAGCTTTAGCCTTTAGCTCAGTGCCGATGTTGCCTGTCATCCATGGCGTCAGGTTGGGATGTGTTCATATGGTCACTGTGGGGATGATGTCGTCAATGCACTTATTAATGAAGCGAGTGACTGATGTTGTAAACACCTTAATGTCATCTGTTGAATCTGGGAACATAATCCAGTCTGCGCTAGCAAAACAGTCGTGTAGTTTAGCATCCGCTTCATCGGACCACTTACGTATTGTCCACGTCATTGGTACTTCCTGTTTGAGCTTTTGCTTGTAAGCAGGAAGATGGAGTTAAGGTCAGATTAGCCAAATGGTGGGTGAGGGAGCGCTTTGTATGCGTTTCTGTCTGTGGAGTAAAGGTGATCTAGAGGTTTTGCATCTTTTGCATCTAGTTGCACACGTGACATGCTGGTAGAAATGAGTTAAGAAGGATTTCAGTTCTCCTGCATTAATCAATCAAAGCCACCAGCGTACATCAGACTCCAGAGCAAATATTTCTCCTTTCCATAAAACCCTAGGCCTACCTTAACTTCTTGCATCGAGCCATCCCGGATCCGGGATCGTGAATACAGCCTCAAGCTCAATACCATAACGCAACGTTAACTATTCATGAAAATCGCAAATGAAATGAAATTAATATGCTAGCTCTCAAGCATAGCCTTTTGTTAACAACACTGTCATCTCAGATTTTCAAAATATGCTTCTCAACCATAGCAAAACAAGCATTTGTGTAACAGCTAGCGCAGCTAGCGTAGCATTTAGCATTAGCAGGCAACATTTTCACAAAAACCAGAAAATCATTCAAATAAAATCATTACCTTTGAAGAACTTCAGATGTTTTCAATGAGAAGACTCTCAGTTAGATAGCAAATGCTCAGTGTTTCCTGAAAGATTATTTGTTTAGGAGAAATTGCTCCGTTTGGTGCGTCACGTTTGGCTACCAAAAAAACCCGAAAATTCAGTCTTCAAAACGCCGAACTTTTTTCCAAATTAACTCCATAATATCGACTGAAACATGGTAAATGTTGTTTAGAATCAATCCTCAAGGTGTTTTTCACATATCTCTTCATGATATATCGTTCGTTGAAAGCCTCCTCTCTATCACTGGATGACTGCGTGCAGCTTGTAGATTACGCACCAATTTAGACAAAGGACACCGGGCGGACCCCTGGTAAATGTAGTCTCTTATGGCCAATCTTCCAATGATATGCCTACAAATACGTCACAATGCTGCAGACACCTTGAAGAAACGATAGAAAGGGCAGGCTCATTCCCGGCGCATTCACAGCCATATAAGGAGACAATGGGAAACAGAGCTTCTAAAATTCTGCCCATTTCCTGGTTGAAGTTTCATCTTGGTTTCGCCTGTAGCATGAGTTCTGTGGCACTCACAGATAATATCTTTGCAGTTTTGGAAACCTTAGAGTGTTTTCTTTCCAAAGCTGCCAATTATATGCATAGTCGAGCATCTTTTCGTGACAAAATATTGCGCTTAAAACAGGCATGTTTTTTTATCCATAAATTAAAAGAGCGCCCCCTATATCCAAGAAGTTAAGCTTTCCCGAAAGTAGGCTACAAGATAATAACTTGACAAGGAAAGTATGAAGGGGAGATACTATGCTATGCTATAGTAGGAAGACAAAATTGACAATCATTAAAATAGAAACAAATACACACAACATGTCCATAGCTTATTTATCAGTGATGCTGATTATCGAGGGGGAGTGTTAGAAAGTGTTAGAAAGATTTCTTTTTTCCTGAGTGAAAAACACTGAATTCTGCATTAACACGACCCCTAAGTTTAACTTCATATCTTAGTGGCTGAATAATATGATGACGGTGCCTCATATTGTGTTGCTTTCTGCCGTCTTTGAAGTCAAAGCACTTTGGATGACTTATTTGTACAGCTGCCAGTGCTATCTTGATTTCCGTGCGTTTTTTCTCCTCTCCATTTACTGTATGCCATGCTCCTCTCCCATCTTCTCTGAGCTGAGCAGCCTGTTGCCCTAGTGACCTCAGACTCCACACAGACACTGCTGTGGACAGGCTGCTGGAGAGCCACTATTGTTCTTCTGTCAGAAAAGCATGCTTAAAAACTTTGTTCATTTGCACAATGTCTCTTGTTCACATCTGCTTGTAAATGTCCAAACTCACCAAGCATGACATTCGGTAGCTCCTACCTATATATGTTTATCTTTATGAGCTGGATTGGCTGTCTTTGCAGTTTGTTTATTTTCATTTCTGCTCGTTAGCATATTTAGCTAGTAGGCTCCATGGAAATTCACTATGACTTGTGCTAATTTTGTTAGCATTCTGGTAATAGACGCTGTCGTGACGTGACTACCATTAATGAGATGACGATTATTTTGTCACATCAATTAACCATGCTTAATTATTATGATGATTACATTAGTCATGTGACAATTAACTCATTAGCAATCTTGGGGCACCACGGGAAAAGTTTTTTTTAATGAGTCACCGTTTCCCAAATTAACTGAGGAATATCAGAATATATCGTTCATATGACTTATCCATGAATTATTATTACCTCATATCAGTCTCATTCTGAAAGTTGCATAATCCATTAAATCGGCGTAAACCCTCATCTACATGATGACTCAGCAATACACAAATTGGCTTAATTATTTATTTACTAACTTTACTAACCGACACTGTTTAACCTAGAACAGGGATTCCCAAAGTTTTTCACTCAGGCCCCCCTGTTCTATACATTTTGCCAAGTCTAATGTCTATTCATGTGATATTTGAGGGACTCGAACAGTACTACAAAATATATGGGCAGCAAAACCTGTTAGCTGACATGAGCTAGTTGATCTGGACATTTCTGACAAGACTAGGATACTACTCTACTTTGCGGGGACAGGAGGGCGGCAGAACCAGACCAACCTGTTGAATAATTAATGAATAGTCAGACGCATCTAACCTTTTTTAAAAGAAGACCGATTTATTTATTTACTAAAAGCAATGAAAATGTGCATTGAAGTCCTCTACATGCCCTAGCAGATTAGCTCTTGGAGAATCAGAGGACAGTTGGTAAGAGGAGATGTAGAATATTTAATAGACAGACAAGTTCGCAAATCAATTGCTTATAATCATTGGTAAAAACTCCCGCTATTAGCTAACGTTTATCTACATGAAAAGAAAATTAATACAAAAAAAATGTTCATCCTGAAATGAATGTAGGCCTGTTTAAACGGTTCTGAAGGTTATTTTATGTTCATGACGGTTTTCATCCATGACCGTCGGTTACACGGTTATTAAATTACCTTCGCAGCTCTAATGTTAATGTGAGAGAGAGAGAGAGCAAAATGGCCTGGTTCTCCTATTGGCTAATTCACCTTACGTCACCCCTCTCTCTCTTCCTCCCTCCCTCCATCTCCCTTTGTCTCGCTACCACTCTTTCCCTCTCCAAAATTCTCCCTCCCTCCCTGCCAACCCCTCTCCCCTCTCTCTCTTCCTCTCTCCCTCCCTGCCAACCCCTCTCCCCTCTCTCTCTTCCTCCCTCCCTCCCTGCCAACCCCTCTCCCCTCTCTCTCTTCCTCTCTCCCTCCCTGCCAACCCCTCTCCCCTCTCTCTCTCTCTCCTCCCTGCCAACCCCTCTCCTCTCTCTCCCTCCCACCCTGCCAACCCCTCTTCCCTCTCTCTCTTCCTCCCTCCCTCCCTGCCAACCCCTCTCCCCTCTCTCTCTTCCTCTCTCCCTCCCTGCCAACCCCTCTCCCCTCTCTCTCTTCCTCTCTCTCTCTCCCTCCCTGCCAACCCCTCTCCTCTCTCTCCCTCCCTCCCTGCCAACCCCTCTCCCCTCTCTCTCTTCCTCCCTGCCAACCCCTCTCCCCTCTCTCCCTCCCTCCCTGCCAACCCCTCTCCCCTCTCTCCGTCCCTCCCTGCCAACCCCTCTCCCCTCTCTCTCTTCCTCTCTCTATCCCTCCCTCCCTGCCAACCCCTCTCCCCTCTCTCTTCCTAACTGCCAACCCCTCTCCCCTCTCTCCCTCCCTTCCTGCCAACCCCTCTCCCCTCTCTCCCTCCCTGCCAACCCCTCTCCCCTCTCTCTCCTGAATTCTGTCTTTTTGTAATTTCCTTCCCCTGTTTCTCTCCCTTTCTCCTTCTATATATGACAGGTTATTTATTTAGTGTTTGAACTACACACTCACTGTCGCACACACACACAGACCCACCCACCCACCCAGACAGGTTGTTAATAACTGCAGGGTCTGATAGCCATGTGGGCGTCTCAGTAGGTGTTTTATTTAGATGAAAGATCTCACTACCGACATCAGACTGCTAGTCTGACTTGTGACAGGTGTTTATATATGATGTGCACATTAACTCTTCAGACACTCTCTCTCTCCCTCTCTTTCTCTTGTTCACTCTCTCTCACTCTTTCTTTCTCTGTCTTTCTCTCCTTCTCTAGAACTCTCCCTCACCCCCCCAATCTCTCTTCCTCTCTATCTATCCCTCTCTCTGTCTTTCTCTCCTTCTCTAGAACTCTCCCTCACCCCCATCTCCCTTCCTTCCTCTATCTATCCCTCTCTCTGTCTTTCTCTTCCTTCTAGAACTCTCCCTCAGAACTCTCCTCTCACTATCCCCTCTCTGTCTTCTCTCCTTCCTAGAACTCTATCTATCCCTCTCTCTGTCTTTCTCTCCTTCTCTAGAACTCTATCTTCTCTAGAACTCTCCCTCACCCCCTCTCTTCCTCTCTATCTATCTCTCTTCCTCTCTATCTATCCCTCTCTCTGTCTTTCTCTCCTTCTCCTTCTCTAGAACTCTCCCTCACCCCCCATCTCTCTTCCTCTCTATCTATCCCTCTCTCTGTCTTTCTCTCCTTCTCTAGAACTCTCCCTCACCCCCTCTCTATCTATCTCTCTTTCCTCTCTAACTCTATCCCCCCATCTCTCTTCCTCTTTATCCCTCTCCTTCTCTCCTTCTCTAGAACTCTCCCTCACCCCCCTCTCTTCCTCTCTATCTATCCCTCTTCTGTCTTTCTCTCCTTCTCTATCTCCCTCACCCCCATCTCCTTCCTCTCTGTCTATCCCTCTCTCTGTCTTCTCTAGAACTCTCCCTCACCCCCCCCAATCTCTCTTCCTCTCTATCTTTCCCTCTCTCTGTTTTTCCCATAGGGATTTCCTGCAATCCGTTTGCGGCTGTGTTGCATCATTTCTGATTGGGTTTCTGAAGTCTTAGACTATGGCGGTATAGGAGACAGGTTTTAGAACCACAAGGACAGGGAAGCTGAATCATATCCAGAGATGATATAGGTTACACCCTATTCTCTTTATAGTGCAATACTTTTGACTGGAGCCCTCATAGGGAGCACAGGGCTCTGGTCAAAAATAGTGCGCTATACAGGGAATAGGGTGTGAATTTGGACTCACATTCAGTCTGATTGGAATCAGAGGCTGCATGTACTGAAGAAGTAGCTGAAGCAACAGAGAAATCAGTACTTTGAAGTGTAAATTCAACCCGTTATTTCCTAGTGATTTCAACCATTAACCTTCTATAGGCATATAAAGAGAGCAACCTGCTGAATTACCACCTAATGCCTCCCTCCTTTCTTCTTTCAATCCAAACCCCCCCCTCTTTTTTTTAACCTTTCCCTCTTCCCTCCGTTTTAGTATTCCTTATTAATGAGGCGACTTCAATAGAGCCTAAGCCATTAATACTACCAGAGTAGGATTGAGTTTAAACTCCAGGTCAGGGAGGAGGGGAATAGAGAGAACGGGGAAGAAAAGGTGAAAATTTCACTGTTATATCTCACTTTTTACTCTCCTTTGATCTCAAAGTTCAGGCTGCGTTGCATCAGTAGTGCAGTAATGGCCAGGTAATCTCTCCTCGTGATGGCTGAGTGCAAAATGGTCCAGGGTGTCCATCTGTTGAGTGAAAACCATGTACAGGAGCTGTCCAGGGTGCTGAAACGCGCTGACGGAAGAGCTGTCTACCGCCCTGACCACACTGACAGAGGAGCTGTCCATGGTCCTGATAACTCGGACAGAGGAGCTGCCCATGGTCCTGATAACTCGGACAGGGGAGCTGTCCATGTGCCTGATCACTATGACAGTGGAGCTGTCCATGGTTCTGGTCACACTGACAGAGGAGCTGTCCATGGTCCTGATCACTTGGACAGAGGAGCTGTCCGTGATCCTGATCACTCTGACAGAGATGACAGAGCAGATTTAAAATGTCACCCAGGAGTGAATAAAGGTGCTATGGCAAGTGGGTGTGAAGTATAACGTGTGTGTGTTTGCATTGCCCATGTGTGTATATGTGTGTGTGTGTGTGTGTGTGTGTGTGTGTGTGTGTGTACATGTACGTACGTACGTGTGTACGTATGTGTGGTTGCATCTGTATCAACAAGGGCCATGCCAGCCAGAGACAGAGCGCAGGGTGGCATTTCAGGTGACATTGACTGGGTCATTGTTTACAATAACTACAGGCCTAACCTACTCAAACCCTGCTCAGCACATGTCTGATGTTGTCTCCCTCTGGTTTATGCTGAGGCACAACATCTCCCTCTCTCTCTATATCTCCCTCTGGTTTCTGCTGAGGCACAACACCTCCCTCTCTCTCTATATCTCCCTCTGGTTTCTGCTGAGGCACAACTCTATATCTATATCTCTATATCTCTCTATATCAATTCAATTCAATTCAAGGGGCTTTATTGGCATGGGAAACATGTGTTAACATTGCCAAAGCAAGTGAGGTAGATAATATATAAAGTGAAATAAACAATAAAAATTAACAGTAAACATTACACATACAGAAGTTTCAAAACAATAAAGACATTACAAATGTCATATTATATATACAGTGTTTTATCTCCCTCTATCTACACCTCCCTCTCTCTACACCTACCTCTCTGTCTACACCTCCCTCTCTACACCTCCGTCTCTCTCAACACCCTCTATCTACACCTCCCTCTCTCAACACCTCCCTCTCTCTCTACATCTCCCTCTCTCTCTACATCTCCCTCTCTCTATACCTCCCTCTCTCAACACCCCCCTCTCCCTACAACTCCCTCTCTCTACACCTCCCTCTCTCTACACCTCCCTCTTTCTACACCTCCATCTCTCTCAACACCTCCCTCTCTCTACACCTCCCTCTCCCTTACAACTCCCTCTCTTTTCTCTCTCCATCTCTGTGGGTAGTAATATATTGTGACCTGTGTGAAGTGGTGGATCACAAGTCAACAAATAGAAAGGCCAGTACCACTCAGACTCAATTTATTAACAACCTATTATTGCATCATCTCCCCAATTCATGAATAATGTGTGTGTTGTGTTGTTTGTGTGTGTGTGTCTGTCTGTCTGTCTGTGTGTGTGTCTGTCTGTCTGTCTGTCTGTCTGTCTGTCTGTCTGTCTGTCTGTCTGTCTGTCTGTCTGTCTGTCTGTCTGTCTGTCTGTCTGTCTGTCTGTCTGTCTGTGTCTGTCTGTCTCTGTCTGTCTGTCTGTCTGTCTGTCTGTCTGTCTGTCTGTCTGTCTGTCTGTCTGTCTGTCTGTCTGTCTGTCTGTCTGTCTGTCTGTCTGTCTGTCTGTCTGTCAAAAAGTCGCACCAGTTTCATTTAAGGACCAAAAAATGGACAGACGTCTGTCCGTCTGTCTGTCTGTCTGTCATACAGGTTGACAGACGAGCCATACAGGTTGACAGACGAGCCATACAGGTTGACAGACGAGCCATACAGGTTGACAGACGAGCCATACAGGTGGACAGACGAGCCATACAGGTTGACAGACGAGCCATACAGGTTGACAGACGAGCCATACAGGTTGACAGACGAGCCATACAGGTGGACAGACGAGCCATACAGGTGGACAGACGAGCCATACAGGTGGACAGACGAGCCATACAGGTTGACAGACGAGCCATACAGGTTGACAGACGAGCCATACAGGTGGACAGACGAGCCATACAGGTGGACAGACGAGCCATACAGGTGGACAGACGAGCCATACAGGTGGACAGACGAGCCATACAGGTGGACAGACGAGCCATACAGGTGGACAGACGAGCCATACAGGTGGACAGACGAGCCATACAGGTTGACAGACGAGCCATACAGGTTGACAGACGAGCCATACAGGTGGACAGACGAGCCATACAGGTGGACAGACGAGCCATACAGGTGGACAGACGAGCCATACAGGTTGACAGACGAGCCATACAGGTTGACAGACGAGCCATACAGGTTGACAGACGAGCCATACAGGTTGACAGACGAGCCATACAGGTGGGCAGACGAGCCATACAGGTTGACAGAGGAGCCATACAGGTGGACAGACGAGCCATACAGGTGGACAGACGAGCCATACAGGTGGACAGACGAGCCATACAGGTGGACAGACGAGCCATACAGGTGGACAGACGAGCCATACAGGTGGACAGATGAGCCATACAGGTTGCAAAATAGTTGGGAAGAGATATTTGATGTAATTCCAAGAGACACGATCATAAGATCATTTGTTTTGGTACTGCCCATATGTAGCTCGTTTTTGGTCGCAGGTTCAGGAACGCCTGAAAAATCACACCATTTACTTGGAGCTGTCTCTGCAAATAGCACTGCTGGGTGACTTCAAAAGCCACAGTCAATCAATCAACAGCAATGGAATGTGTTGAGCACCCTGATACAAACATTAGCTTAATGTCAGCACAACTGGACAGTTTTTTGGGAACATATCTCTTGTCATGTCCCCACAATGTTACCACAACCTAGAGAAATGTTCTTGGAACCGTTAAAGTACAGATTAAACGTGTTCTGGGAACGTTCTTGAAGCAGTTAGGTGGTTGTTTTTTGCACCCTAAAAGAAACATTGTGGAATCATCCTCACAACTGGACAGTTTTTGTGTTTTGACAACATACTGTATCTTTTGTGATGTCCCCACATTTTTCTCACCAGACTGTTCCCACAACCTAATCAAACATTCTGGGAACCTATAAAGAGCAGATTAAACGTGTTATAGGAACATTCTTGCAACATCAGGCAAATGTTTTATGCAAACATGCAAACTTTAGGTTTTGGTTTTGTCACAGATGTGAACATTTTAGTGAATGTTTGGAGAACATTTCAAGGATATTTCATCTAAAACATTTTTTTGATAAATACATATTTTATCAAAAACATTCTCTAATTGGGATGGTGTCATCCTAATGTTAGATAAAACACTAACTACAACTTAATGGTAACCTTAAATGTGTGAATGTCTGGACACAGGGATTTGAACCCCCTGTATAAAGTGTGATCCATCCCCAAACCCCTACCCCCATCTATAAAGTGTGTACCAGTACCCCCTGTATAAAGTGTATAATTTTAAATCTGTGTCTGTCTGCCAGTACCCCCTGTCTGTATAAAGTGTATAATGAAAGTGTGTACCAGTACCCCCTGTATAAAGTGTGTACCAGTACCCCTGTATAAAGTGTGTACCAGTACCCCCTGTAAAGTGTGTAAGTACCAGTACCCCTGTATAAAGTGTGTACCAGTACCCCTGTATAAAGTGTGTACCAGTACCCCTGTATAAAGTGTGTACCAGTACCCCTGTATAAAGTGTGTACCAGTACCCCTGTATAAAGTGTGTACCAGTACCCCTGTATAAAGTGTGTACCAGTACCCCCTGTATAAAGTGTGTACCAGTACCCCCTGTATAAAGTGTGTACCAGTACCCCCTGTATAAAGTGTGTACCAGTACCCCCCCCTGTATAAAGTGTGTACCAGTTCCCCCTGTATAAAGTGTGTACCAGTACCCCCTGTATAAAGTGTGTACCAGTACCCCCCCTGTATAAAGTGTGTACCAGTACCCCCTGTATAAAGTGTGTAAGTACCCCTGTATAAAGTGTGTACCAGTACCCCTGTATAAAGTGTGTACCAGTACCCCCTGTATAAAGTGTGTACCAGTGTGTACCCCCTGTATAAAGTGTGTACCAGTACCCCCTGTATAAAGTGTGTACCAGTACCCCCTGTATAAAGTGTGTACCAGTACCCCTGTATAAAGTGTGTACCAGTACCCCTGTATAAAGTGTGTACCAGTACCCCCTGTATAAAGTGTGTACCAGTACCCCCCCTGTGTATAAAGTGTGTACCAGTACCCCCCATGTATAAAGTGTGTACCAGTACCCCCTGTATAAAGTGTGTACCCCCCCTGTATAAAGTGTGTACCAGTACCCCCTGTATAAAGTGTGTACCAGTACCCCCTATAAATAAAGTGTGTACCAGTACCCCTGTATAAAGTGTGTACCAGTACCCCTGTATAAAGTGTGTACTGTATAAAGTGTGTACCAGTACCAGTTCCCCCCCTGTATAAAGTGTGTACCAGTACCCCCTGTATAAAGTGTATAAGTTGTGTGTGTACCAGTACCCCTGTATAAAGTGTGTACCAGTACCCCTGTATAAAGTACCCCCCTGTATAAAGTGTGTACCAGTACCCCCTGTATAAAGTGTGTACCAGTACCCCCTGTATAAAGTGTGTACCAGTACCCCTGTATAAAGTATAAAGTGTGTACCAGTACCCCCCCATAAAGTGTGTACCAGTTCCCCCAGTACCCCCTGTATAAAGTGTGTACCAGTACCCCCTGTATAAAGTGTATAAGTTGTGTACCAGTACCCCCTGTATAAAGTGTGTACCAGTACCCCCTGTATAAAGTGTGTACCAGTACCCCCTGTATAAAGTGTGTACCAGTACCCCCTGTATAAAGTGTGTACCAGTACCCCTGTATAAAGTGTGTGTGTACCAGTACCCCCTGTATAAAGTGTGTACCAGTACCCCCTGTATAAAGTGTGTACCAGTACCCCCTGTATAAAGTGTGTACCAGTACCCCCCTGTATAAAGTGTGTACCAGTACCCCTGTATAAAGTGTGTACCAGTACCCCTGTATAAAGTGTGTACCAGTACCCCCTGTATAAAGTGTATAAAGTACCAGTACCCCTGTATAAAGTGTGTATAAATAAAGTGTGTACCAGTACCCCCTGTATAAAGTGTATAAAGTGTGTACCAGTACCCCCTGTATAAAGTGTGTACCAGTACCCCTGTATAAAGTGTATAAAGTGTGTACCAGTACCCCTGTATAAAGTGTGTACCAGTACCCCCTGTATAAAGTGTATAAAGTGTGTACCAGTACCCCCTGTATAAAGTGTGTACCGGTACCCCATGTATAAAGTGTGTACCGGTACCCCATGTATAAAGCCCCACTATTGTTATTTACTGCTGATCTTTAATTATTTGTTATTCTTATCTCTTACTTTTTTTAGGGATTTTCTGAAAACTGCATTGTTGGTTAAGGGCTTGTAAGTAAGCATTTCACTGTAAGGTCTACACCTGTTGTATTCGGCGCATGTGACAAATACAATTTGATTTGATATGAAGACTGATAGCCCAGGGCAAGAACACAGCACCCCTCATTAAAGGGCAGAGACAGGACCCCTCATTAAAGGGCAGAGACAGGACCCCTCAGTAAAGGGCAGAGACAGAAAGAGGGAACACAGGACCCCTCATTAAAGGGCAGAGACAGGACCCCTCAGTAAAGGGCAGAGACAGAAAGAGGGAACACAGGACCCCTCATTAAAGGGCAGAGACAGAAAGAGGGAACACAGCACCCCTCAGTAAAGGGCAGAGACAGGACCCCCCCTCAGTAAAGGGCAGAAACAGGACCCCTCATTAAAGGGCAGAGACAGGACCCCCCCTCAGTAAAGGGCAGAGACAGGACCCCTCAGTAAAGGGCAGAGAACAGGACCCCTCATTAAAGGGCAGAGACAGGACCCCCCAGTAAAGGGCAGAGACAGGACCCCTCAGTAAAGGGCAGAGACAGAAAGAGGGAACACAGGACCCCTCAGTAAAAGGGCAGAGACATGAAGAGGGACACCAAGGTTGAAGCGGTTGCCAGTCTGTCCATGACACCGGCTAAGGAGGAAATGTCACAGAGATGTGATACGTTGTCCTGTTTCTGGTACAATGTGTGTTATTCACCCCTGTTCCTTCTAATCTGTCATTAATCACTGAATTAATGAGACAAACTGACACCAATATAAATCTACCAGATCCATCAAGTGGTTTCTGTATGGAAGTGGTGCTGAGATAGGTCGTACTGAGTTGTTGTCTGCCAAAAGACAAAAACTGTAGAAATGTCAGATCTCCATACAAAGATAAAGGAGGAAAGACAAGGTTGATGGTTAGTTCGCTCTCTTGGATCTTTCTGTTCTCAAACTCTTGATGCGATGACATTTTCATCCTTAGAAGGACAATTTAAACTACAGGCAGCAGAGAAGACTGTGTGTGTGTGTGTGTGTGTCTGTGTGTGTGTGTGTGTGTGTGTGTGTGTGTGTGTGTGTGCGCGCGCATGTATATAAACTCATTAAAAAAAGAAACGTCCTCACTGTCAACTGCGTTTATTTTCAGCAAATTTAACATATGTAAATATTTGTATGAACTTAACAAGATTCAACAACTGAGACATAAACTGAACAAGTTCCACAGACATGTGACTAACAGAATTGGAATAATGTGTCCCTGAACAAAGGGGGGGGGGTGTGTCAAAATAACAGTCAGTATCTGGTGTGGCCACCAAAATCAAATCAAAATCAAATGTATTTATATAGCCCTTCGTACATCAGCTGATATCTCAAAGTGCTGTACAGAAACCCAGCCTAAAACCCCAAACAGCAAGCAATGCAGGTGTAGAAGCATGGTGGCTAGGAAAAACTCCATAGAAAGGCCAAAACCTAGGAAGAAACCAAGAGAGGGACCAGGCTATGTGGGTTGGCCAGTCCTCTTCTGGCTGTGCCGGGTGGAGAATATAACAGAACATGGCCAAGATGTTCAAATGTTCATAAATGACCAGCATGGTCGAATAATAATAAGGCAGAACAGTTGAAACTGGAGCAGCAGCACGGCCAGGTGGACTGGGGACAGCAAGGAGTCATCATGTCAGGTAGTCCTGAGGCACGGTCCTAGGGCTCAGGTCCTCCGAGAGAGAGAAAGAAAGAGAGAATTAGAGAGAGCACACTTAAATTCACACAGGACACCAAATAGGACAGGAGAAGTACTCCAGATATAACAAACTGACCCTAGCCCCCCGACACATAAACTACTGCAGCATAAATACTGGAGGCTGAGACAGTAGGGGTCAGGAGACACTGTGGCCCCATCTGAGGACACCCCCGGACAGGGCCAAACAGGAAGGATATAACCCCACCCACTTTGCCAAAGCACAGCACCCACACCACTAGAGGGATATCTTCAACCACCAACTTACCATCCTGAGACAAGGCTGAGTATAGCCCACAAAGATCTCCGCCACGGCACAACCCAAGGGGGAGGGGGGGCGCCAACCCAGACAGGATGATCACATCAGTGACTCAACCCACTCAGTTGATGCACCCCTCCCAGGGACGGTATGAGAGAGCCCCAGTAAGCCAGTGAGTCAGCCCCTTAGAGTTAGAGGCAGAGAATCCCAGTGGAAAGAGGGGAACCGGCCAGGCAGAGACAGCAAGGGCGGTTCGTTGCTCCAGAGCCTTTCCGTTCACCTTCCCACTCCTGGGCCAGACTACACTCAAAATCAAATTTTATTTGTCACATACACATGGTTAGCAGATGTTAATGCGAGTGTAGCGAAATGCTTGTGCTTCTAGTTCCGACAATGCAGTAATAACCAACAAGTAGTCTAGCTAACAATTCCAAAACTACTACCTTATAGACACAAGTGTAAGGGGATAAAGAATATGTACATAAAGATATATGAATGAGTGATGGTACAGAGCGGCATGGGCAAGATACAGTAGATGGTATTGAGTGCAGTATATACATATGAGATGAGTATGTAAACAAAGTGGCATAGTTAAAGTGGCTAGTGATAAATGTATTACATAAAGATGCAGTAGATGATATAGAGTACAGTATATACATATACATATGAGATGAATAATGTAGGGTATGTAAACATTATATTAGGTAGCATTGTTTAAAGTGGCTAGTGATATATTTTACATCATTTCCCATCAATTCCCATTATTAAAGTGGCTGGAGTTGAGTCAGTGTGTTGGCAGCAGCCACTCAATGTTAGTGGTGGCTGTTTAACAGTCTGATGGCCTTGAGATAGAAGCTAGAAGCTGTTTTTCAGTCTCTCGGTCCCAGCTTTGATGCACCTGTACTGACCTCACCTTCTGGATGATAACGTGGTGAACAGGCAGTGGCTCGGGTGGTTGTTGTCCTTGATGATCTTTATGGCCTTCCTGTGACATCGGGTGGTGTAGGTGTCCTGGAGGGCAGGTAGTTTGCCCCCAGTGATGCGTTGTGCAGACCTCACTACCCTCTGGAGAGTCTTACGGTTGTGGGCGGAGCAGTTGCCGTACCAGGCGGTGATACAGCCCGACAGGATGGTCTCGATTGTGCATCTGTAGAAGTTTGTGAGTGCTTTTGGTGACAAGACGAATTTCTTCAGCCTCCTGAGGTTGAAGAGGCGCTGCTGCGCCTTCTTCACGATGCTGTCTGTGTGGGTGGACCAATTCAGTTTGTCTGTGATGTGTACGCCGAGGAACTTAAAACTTACTACCCTCTCCACTACTGTTCCATCGATGTGGATAGGGGGATGTTCCCTCTGCTGTTTCCTGAAGTCCACAATCATCTCCTTAGTTTTGTTGACGTTGAGTGTGAGGTTATTTTCCTGACACCACACTCCGAGGGCCCTCACCTCCTCCCTGTAGGCCGTCTCGTCGTTGTTGGTAATCAAGCCTACCACTGTTGTGTCGTCCGCAAACTTGATGATTGAGTTGGAGGCGTGCGTGGCCACGCAGTCGTGGGTGAACAGGGAGTACAGGAGAGGGCTCAGAACGCACCCTTGTGGGGCCCCAGTGTTGAGGATCAGCGGGGTGGAGATGTTGTTGCCTACCCTCACCACCTGGGGGGCGGCCCGTCAGGAAGTCCAGTACCCAGTTGCACAGGGCGGGGTTGAGACCCAGGGTCATATGACCCACTGAAGAGATGAGTCTTCAGTCAAGACTTAAAGGTTGAGACCGAGTTTGCGTCTCTGACATGGGTAGGCAGACCGTTCCATAAAAATGGAGCTCTATAGGAGAAAGCCCTGCCTCCAGCTGTTTGTTTAGAAATTCTAGGGACAATTAGGAGGCCTGCGTCTTGTGACCGTAGCGTACGTGTAGGTATGTACGGCAGGACCAAATCAGAGAGATAGGTAGGAGCAAGCCCATGTAATGCTTTGTAGGTTAGCAGTAAAACCTTGAAATCAGCCCTTGCCTTGACAGGAAGCCAGTGTAGGGAGGCTAGCACTGGAGTAATATGATCAAATGTTTTGGTTCTAGTCAGGATTCTAGCAGCCATATTTAGCACTACACAGTTTAGGGCTGGTACAATGGGAGGGAGGGTAAAATGGGAGGGCTGGTACAATGGGAGGGCTGGTACAATGGGAGGGCTGGTACAATGGGAGGGCTGGTACAATGGGAGGGCTGGTACAAGGCTGGTACAATGGGAGGGCTGGTGAAATGGGAGGGCTGGTACAATGGGAGGGCTGGTGAAATGGGAGGGCTGGTATAATGGGAGGGCTGGTACAATGGGTGGGCTGGTGAAATGCACATCTTACCCTCCAATGCCAAAATCTACCTGCATGTGGCTGTTGGAGGATGTTCATGTTGGGAATGTATATGATAATCCATGCACACACACCTTTACACACACACACACACACACACCTTTACACACACCTTTACACACACATACACACACACACACCTTTACACACACCTTTACACACACCTTTACACACACACACACACACACACACACACACACACACACACACACACACACCTTTACACACACCTTTACACACACACACACACACACTCACACACATTCACACACACACACACTAGGGGCCGTATGTAATGAGGTATTAATGTAATCTAATGACTACTTTGAGCTCTGCAGGAGAAAATCAATCAGTCAAGAAGCTGTGGTCAGATGGAGAGACAGAGTGACGTAGAGCCGTGTATATTACAGTAATGACATGATGTCTGTTCTCCCGATGGCTGCTGACTGCTAGTCAGTCAGTAAAGCTAACTCTATATGTTTCCCAATAGATTATTCCATTGACTTGCCAAGAAATATACTGAAGTCAAGGTGTCAAGGTCTGGGAACTTGTTTGAGTTGTTGAACGTTGATTGGTGCCATGCTGGCAGTGGACGCTTTGAAACCATTTCTCTACACTGAGTTTTAACTGAGGAATGAAGCTCTATGTTTTTCCCATCCAGGCCAAGGTAAATGTGATGAATTCATTTCTCATGTTTTTTCCATCAGTCTACACGTTTCCTGTCTTGTTGTACAAGGGAATGTTGTTTCTTGTATAATGTGTATTAATTGATTGATTAGTTTGTCACAGAGCTCAGGTAGAGAGTGTCATTGAGAAGCCAGCTACACTCTGTGCTTTCTGAATAACATGGAAAGGTTTTATCGCTAATTCCAATCCTATTCATGTTAAACAAGCCTTACAGTATTTAACCCATTATGTGCTGGGCTTCCGTCTTTCACACGTTATCTCTCTCTCTCAATTCAATTCTGTCTGTCTGTCTGTCTGTCTGTCTGTCTGTCTGTCTGTCTGTCTGTCTGTCTGTCTGTCTGTCTGTCTGTCTGTCTGTCTGTCTGTCTGTCTGTCTGTCTGTCTGTCTGTCTGTCTGTCTGTCTGTCTGTCTGTCTGTCTGTCTGTCTGTCTGTCTCCTTTACTCTCTCTCTCTCTCTCTCTCTCTCTCTCTCTCTCTCTCTCTCTCTCTCTCTCTCTCTCAATTCAATTCAATTATGTCTGTCTGTCTGTCTGTCTGTCTGTCTGTCTGTCTGTCTGTCTGTCTGTCTGTCTGTCTGTCTGTCTGTCTGTCTGTCTGTCTGTCTGTCTGTCTGTCTGTCTGTCTGTCTGTCTGTCTCCTTTACTCTCTCTCTCTCTCAATTCAATTCAATGTCTGTCTGTCTGTCTGTCTCCTTTACTCTCTCTCTCTCTCTCAATTCAATTCAATTCTGTCTGTCTGTCTGTCTGTCTGTCTGTCTGTCTGTCTGTCTGTCTCTCTCCTTTACTCGCTCTCTCTCTCTCTCTCTCTCTCTCTCTCTCTCTCAATTCAATTCAATTCAATTCAATTCAAGGGCTTTATTGGCATGGGAAACATGTGTTAACATTGCCAAAGCAAGTGAGGTAGACAACATACAAAGTGAATATATAAAGTGAAAAACAACAAAAATTAACAGTAAACATTACACATACAGAAGTTTCAAAACAGTAAAGACATTACAAATGTCATATTATATATATATATACAGTGTTTTAACAATGTACAAATGGTTAAAGGACACAAGATAAAATAAATAAGCATAAATATGGGTGTATTTACAATGGTGTTTGTTCTTCACTGGTTGCCCTTTTCTCGTGGCAACAGGTCACAAATCTTGCTGCTGTGATGGCACACTGTGGAATTTCACCCAGTAGATATGGGAGTTTTTCAAAATTGGATTTGTTTTCGAATTCTTTGTGGATCTGTGTAATCTGAGGGAAATATGTCTCTCTAATATGGTCATACATTGGGCAGGAGGTTAGGAAGTGCAGCTCAGTTTCCACCTCATTTTGTGGGCAGTGAGCACATAGTCTGTCTTCTCTTGAGAGCCATGTCTGCCTACGGCGGCCTTTCTCAATAGCAAGGCTATGCTCACTGAGTCTGTACATAGTCAAGGCTTTCCTTAATTTTGGGTCAGTCACAGTGGTCAGGTATTCTGCCGCTGTGTACTCTCTGTGTAGGGCCAAATAGCATTCTAGTTTGCTCTGTTTTTTTGTTAATCCTTTCCAATGTGTTAAGTAGTTATCTTTTTGTTTTCTCATGATTTGGTTGGGTCTAATTGTGCTGCTGTCCTGGGGCTCTGTAGTGTGTGTTTGTGTTTGTGAACAGAGCCCCAGGACCAGCTTGCTTAGGGACTCTTCTCCAGGTTCATCTCTCTGTAGGTGATGGCTTTGTTATGGAAGGTTTGTGAATCGCTTCCTTTTAGGTGGTTGTAGAATTTAACAGCTCTTTTCTGGATTTTGATAATTAGTGGGTATCGGCCTAATTCTGCTCTGCATGCATTATTTGGTGTTCTACGTTGTACACGGAGGATATTTTTGCAGAATTCTGCGTGCAGAGTCTCAATTTGGTGTTTGTCCCATTTTGTGAAGTCTTGGTTGGTGAGCGGACCCCAGACCTCACAACCATAAAGGGCAATGGGCTCTATGACTGATTCAAGTATTTTTTGCCAAATCCTAATTGGTATGTTGAAATTTATGTTTCTTTTGATGGCATAGAATGCCCTTCTTGCCTTGTTTCTCAGATCGTTCACAGCTTTGTGGAAGTTACCTGTGGTGCTGATGTTTAGGCCAAGGTATGTATAGTTTTTTGTGTGCTCTAGGGCAACAGTGTCTAGATGGAATTTGTATTTGTGGTCCTGGTGACTGGACCTTTTTGGAACACCATTATCTTGGTCTTACTGAGATTTACTGTCAGGGCCCAGGTCTGACAGAATCTGTGCATAAGATCTAGGTGCTGCTGTAGGCCCTCCTTGGTTGGTGACAGAAGCACCAGATCATCAGCAAACAGCAGACATTTGACTTCGGATTCTAGCAGGGGAGGCCGGGTGCTGCAGACTCTTCTAGTGCCCGCGCCAATTCGTTGATATATATGTTGAAGAGGGTGGGGCTTAAGCTGCATCCCTGTCTAACCCCACGACCCTGTTTGAAGAAATGTGTGTGTTTTTTGCCAATTTTAACCGCACACTTGTTGTTTGTGTACATGGATTTTATAATGTCGTATGTTTTACTCCCAACACCACTTTCCATCAGTTTGTATAGCAGACCCTCATGCCAGATTGAGTCGAAGGCTTTTTTGAAATCAACAAAGCATGAGAAGACTTTGCCTTTGTTTTGGTTTGTTTGGTTGTCAATTAGGGTGCGCAGGGTAAATACATGGTCTGTTGTACGGTAATTTGGTAAAAAGCCAATTTGACATTTGCTCAGTACATTGTTTTCATTGAGGAAATGTACGAGTCTGCTGTTAATAATAATGCAGAGGATTTTCCCAAGGTTACTGTTGACACATATTCCACGGTAGTTATTGGGGTCAAATTTGTCTCCACTTTTGTGGATTGGGGTGATCAGTCCTTGGTTCCAAATATTGGGGAAGATGCCAGAGCTAAGTATGATGTTAAAGAGTTTTAGTATAGCCAATTGGAATTTGTTGTCTGTATATTTGATCATTTCATTGAGGATACCATCAACACCACAGGCCTTTTTGGGTTGGAGGGTTTTTATTTTGTCCTGTAACTCATTCAATGTAATTGGAGAATCCAGTGGGTTCTGGTAGTCTTTAATAGTTGATTCTAAGATCTGTATTTGATCATGTATATGTTTTTGCTCTTTATTCTTTGTTATAGAGCCAAAAAGATTGGAGAAGTGGTTTACCCATACATCTCCATTTTGGATAGATAATTCTTCGTGTTGTTGTTTGTTTAGTGTTTTCCAATTTTCCCAGAAGTGGTTAGAGTCTAAGGATTCTTCAATTGCATTGAGCTGATTTCTGACATGCTGTTCCTTCTTTTTCCGTAGTGTATTTCTGTATTGTTTTGCTACTGTATTGCTACTCTCTCTCTCTCTCTCTCTCTCCTACTCTCTCTCTCTCTCTCTCTCTCTCTCTCTCTACTCTCTCTCTCTCTGCCTCTCTCTCTGTCTCTCTCTCTCTCTCAATTCTGTCTGTCTGTCTGTCTGTCTGTCTGTCTGTCTGTCTGTCTGTCTGTCTGTCTGTCTGTCTGTCTGTCTGTCTGTCTGTCTGTCTGTCTGTCTGTCTGTCTCCTTTACTCTCTCTCTCTCTCTCTCTCTCAATTATGTCTGTCTGTCTATCTCTCTCCTTTACTCTCTCTCTCTCTCTCTCAATTCAATTCAATTATGTCTGTCTGTCTGTCTGTCTGTCTGTCTGTCTGTCTGTCTGTCTGTCTGTCTGTCTGTCTGTCTGTCTGTCTGTCTGTCTGTCTGTCTGTCTGTCTGTCTGTCTGTCTGTCTGTCTCTCTTTACTCTCTCTCTCTCTCTCTCTCTCAATTATGTCTGTCTGTCTATCTCTCTCCTTTACTCTCTCTCTCTCTCTCTCAATTCAATTCAATTATGTCTGTCTGTCTGTCTGTCTGTCTGTCTGTCTGTCTGTCTGTCTGTCTGTCTGTCTGTCTGTCTGTCTGTCTGTCTGTCTGTCTGTCTGTCTGTCTGTCTGTCTGTCTGTCTGTCTGTCTGTCTGTCTCCTACTCTCTCTCTCTCCTACTCTCTCTCTCGCTCTCTCTCTCGCTCTCTCTCTACTCTCTCTCTCTCTCTGCCTCTCTCTCTCTACTCTCTCTCTCTCTCTCCTACTCTCTCTCTCTCTCTCTCTCTACTCTCTCTCTCTCTCTCTCTACTCTCTCTCTCTCTCTCTCTACTCTCTCTCTCTCTGCCTCTGTCTCTCTCTCTCTCACTCTCTCTCTCCCCCTCTCTCTCTCTCTCTCTCTCTCCTACTCTCTCTCTCTCTCTACTCTCTCTCTCTCTGCCTCTCTCTCTCTCTCTCTCTCTCTCTCTCTCCCTCTCGCTCTCTCTGTCTCTCTCTCTCTCTCTCTCTCTCTCTCTGCCTCTCTCTCTCTCTCTCTCTCTCTCTCTCTCACTCCCTCTCTCTCTCTCTCTCTCTCTCTCTTTCTCTCTCTCTCTCTCTGTTAACACTATAGACTTTGCTTTATTCAAGGTCTCCAGTGTGTTCCTTGACTCTAAACTAACACAAAACTCCTGTCAGTAATCGTTAGGCTGTAGAACATTCAGCTACAATTACTTTGATTAGACTTGAGTCACCCACTACACAAACACTAACTACCTGAAATGACTCATTTAGAAAGCAGCCTTTTCTCTCCATCTCTCCATTTTCTCGTTAAGCTTTGTGGGCGTCTAGTTAGTGTGCTGAGATGCATTTCTCCAGGATAGGCCTACTTTCCCTCTCTTTTGGTCTTCTCTCTCTTTCTCTTGTTCTTTCTTTCATTCTCTTTCATTCTCTTTCCCTCTCTCTCTTTCTTCTCCTCTCACTTTCAATTCAATTCAATTCAATTCAAGGGGCTTTATTGGCCTGGGAAACATATGTTAACATTGCCAGAGCAAGTGAGGTAGATAATATACAAAAGTGAAATAAGCAATACAAATTAACAGCTAACATTTTTCAAAACAATAAAGACATTACAAATGTAATATTATGTATATTTACAGTGTTATAACAATGTAAAAATGTTTAAAGTACAAAAGGGAAAATAAATAAGCATAAACATGGGTTGTATTTACAATGGTGTTTGTTCTACACTGGTTGCCCTTTTCTTGTGAAAACAGGTCACACATCTTGCTGCTGTGATGGCACACTGTGGTATTTCACCCAGTAGATATGAGAGTTGATCAAAATTGGGTTTGTTTTTGAATTCTTTGTGGATCTGTGTAATCTGAGGGAAATATGTGTCTCTAATATGGTCATACGTTGGACAGGAGGTTAGGAAGTGCAGCTCAGTTTCCACCTAATTTTGTGGGCGGTGTGCACATAGCCTGTCTTCTCTTGAGAGCCAGGGTTGCCTACAGCGGCCTTTCTCAATAGCAAGGCTATGCTCACTGAGTATGTTTGGGTCAGTCACCATGGTCAGGTATTCTGCCACTGTGTACTTTCTGTTTAGGGCCAAATAGCATTGTAGTTTCCTCTGTTTTTTTGTTCATTCTTTCCAATGTGCCAAGTAATTATATTTTTGTATTCTCTATCTCTATCTCATTCTTTCTCTCCCCCTCTGTCCGTCTGTCTGTCCGTCCGTCCGTCCGTCCGTCCGTCTGTCTGTCTCTCTCCTTTTCTGTCTCTCTCTCTCTCTCTCTCTCTCTCTCTCTCTCTCTCTCTCTCTCTCTCTCTGTCTCTGTCTCTGTATCTCTCTCTCTGTGTCTCTCTCTCTCTCTCTCTCTCTCTCTCTCTCTCTCTCTCTCTCTCTCTGTCTCTGTCTCTCTCTCTCTCTCTCTCTCTCTGTGTCTCTCTCTCCTCTCACTCTCTCTCTAACTCTCTCTCTCTCTCACCCACTACACAAACACTAACTACCTGAAATGACTCATTTAGAAAGCAGCCTTTTCTCTCCATCTTTCTATTTTCTCGTTAAGCTTTGTGGGCATCTAGTTAGTGTGCTGAGATGCATTTCTCCAGGATAGGCCTACTTTCCCTCTCTTTTGGTCTTCTTTCTCTTTCTCTCTTTTTGTCTCTCTCTCTCTCTCTCTCTCTCTCAGACAGTGGAGTAGTAAGAGAGACGATGTAATCCATCTCCCAGGAAACGGACCGATCCATATTAAAGATTTGATCAAACGATAGGGGTGTGTGGTCTCAGACCCCAGACTGTGCTCCTGTACAACAACAAGATGGTATTTTTCCTCTGAGAACTCTCCTCTTCCATTCTCCCTCTCCTCTTCTTTTCATTCAACACTCTCATTCTCTCTCGCTCCACTGTTTTTCTTTCACCCTCCCCTACGACTCCATGCCTTTCATTTCCTTTCATTTTCCTCCCATTTTCCTCCATCTCATCTCTCTCTGTCTTTCATTCCCCCCTCTCCTCTCCTCTCCTCTTTCTCTCTCTCTCTCCTCTCTCTCTCTCTCTCTCCTCTGTAATCCTCTCCTCTCCATCTCAAACTCTCAGACCCCAGACTGTGCTCTCCTCTCCTCTCCTCTCCTCTCCATTCTCCTCTCCTCTCCTCTCCTCTCCTCTCTCTCCCTCTCCTCTCCCTCTCCTCTTGTCTCTATAATCTCAGATGGTCAGTAATCTCTCCTCTCCTCTTGTCTCTATAATCTCAGAGGGTTAGTAATCTCTCTCTCCTCTCCTCTTGTCACTATAATATATAAGGGTTAGTAATCTCTGTCTCTCTCCCTCTCCCCTTGTCTCTATAATCTCAGAGGTTTAGTAATCTCTCTCTCCTCTCCTCTCCAATTGTCTCTATAATCTCAGATGGTCAGTAATCTCTCCTCTCCTCTCCTCTCCTCGTGTCTCTATAATCTCAGAGGGTTAGTAATCTCTTTCTACTCTCCTCTCCTCTTGTCACTATAACCTCAGAGGGTTATTAATCTCTCTCTCCTTTCCTCTTGTCTCTAACATCTCAGAGGGTGAGTAATCTCTCCTCTCCTCTTGTCTCTATAATCTCAGAGGATCAGTAATCTCGCTCTCCTCTCCTCTTGTCTCTAACATCTCAGATGATTAGTAATCTCTCTCCTCTCCTCTCCCCTTGTCTCTATAATCTCAGAGGGTTAGTAATCTCTCTCCTCTCCTCTCCTCTTGTCTCTATAATCTCAGAGGGTTAGTAGTGTCTCTCTTGTTTGTAATCTCTCTCGTATTGAGCACTTCCCAATCTGTTCCTTTAAGTCTTTACCAGCCTTGAGTAAAGAGCAGAGAGGAGGATGCAAAGTGAACAAGGGATGAGAAGGAAGGAAGAAAGGAAGAAAGGAAGGAAGGAAAGAAAGTTAGAAGGACAGGACTGAGGGGACTGATTGGGGCTGTAACAGTCTGATCATGTTGATCTTTGGTTATGGAAGAGGGGAGTATAGGAAAAGAGGGAGAGGAAGAGAGGGAGAGGGAGAAATAGAGAGAAAGAGGGAGTGCAGAGTCCGGTTTGATGACTGAAAAGCTGACACAACAACTGTGACAGTAGGTAAGCCCTGCTGGCAAACAGTGTGATGCATCCATAGAGAGAAATAGTGAAGGTGTGAACTTGGCAGTAGAAAACCTAAACAGTATATTTGACCTCTCACCTTCCCTATCAAATATAAAATGTCAAAGAAAAAACAAAGAAAATTAACGACAATGACAAATGGTTTGATGAAGAATGCAAAAACCTAAGATAGAAATTGAGAAACTGATCCAACCAAAAACAGAAACCCAGAAAACCTGAGCCTACGCCTTCACTATGGTGAAGCACTAAAACAATACAGAAATACACTACGGAAAAAGAAGGAGCAGCACGTCAGAAATGAGCTCAATGTAAGTGAAGAATCCATGGAATCTAACCACTTCTGGGAAAATTATCAAAGTTATCTATCCAAAATGGAGATGTGTGTATAAACCACTTCTCTAATCTTTTTGACTCTTTAAGAAAGAACAAACAGCAACAACATATACATGATCAAATACAAATCTTAGAATCAACTGTTAAAGACTATCAGAACCCACTGGATTCTCCAATTACATCAATTACATACAATCTACTGTTTGCTGATGTTCTGGTGCTTCTGTCACCAACCAAGGAGGGCCTACAGCAGCACCTAGATCTTCTGTACAGATACTATCAGACCTGGGCCCTGACAGTAAATCTCATTAAGACCAAAATAATGGTGTTCCGAAAAAGGTCCATTCGCCAGGACCACAAATACATATTCCATCTAGACACCATTGCCTTAGAGCACACAAAAAACTATACATACCTCTGCCTGAACATCAGCGCCACATGTAACTTCAACAAAGCTGTGAACAATCTGAGAGGCAAGCCAAGAAGGGTCTTCTATGCCATCAAAAGGAACATACAATTAGACATACCAATTAGAATCTGGCAAAAAATACTTGAATCAGTTATAGAACCCATTGCCCTTTATGGTTGTGAGGTCTGGGGTATGCTCACCAGCCAAGAATTCACAAAATGGGACAAACACCAAATTGAGACTCTGCAGAATTCTGCAAAAATATCCTCTGTGTACAACATAAAACACCAAATAATGCATGCAGAGCAGAATTAGGTTGATACCTGCTAATTATCAAAATCCAGAATAGAGACACTAAATACTACAACTACCTAAAAGGAAGCGACTCCCAAACCTTCCATAACAAAGCCATCACCTACAGTGAGATTATCCTGGAGAAGAGTCTCCTAAGCAAGCTGGTCCTGGGGCTCTGTTCACAAAGACAATCAGACCCCACAGAGCCCCAGGAAAGCAACACAATTAGACCCAACCAAGTCATACGAAAACAAAAAGAGAATTTCTTGACACATTGGAAAGAATGAACAAAAAAACAGAGAAACTAGAATGGCAGAATACCTGACCACTGTGACTGACCCAATCTTAAAGAAAGCTTTGACCAAGTACAGACTCAGTGAGCATAGCCTTGCTATTGAGAAAGGCCGCCGTAGGCAGACCTGGCTCTCAAGAGAAGACAGGCTATGTGCTCACTGCTCACAAAATGAGGTGGAAACGGAGCTGCACTTCCTAACATCCTTCCAAATGTATGACCATATTAGAGGCACATATTTCCCTCAGATTACACAGATCCACAAAGAATTAGAAAACAAAGCCGATTTTTATAAACTCCCATATCTACTGGGTGAAATACCACAGTGTGACATCACAGCAGCAAGATTTGTGACCTGTTGCAACAAGAAAAGTGCAACCATTGAAGAACAAACACCATTGTAAATACAACCCAGATTTGTTCATTTATATTCCCTTTTGTACTTTAACTATTTGCACATCGTTACAACACTGTATATAGACATTATATTTTTAAGTATTATCAGAATAATACTTTTTTCTGTTGGAACTTCTGGGAGTGAAATGTTTACTGTTCATTTGTATTGTTTATGTCACTGTTGTTTATTATCTACTTCACTTAGCATATGTTTTCCATGCCAATGAAACCTTTAAATTGAGTTGAAATGTAATTGAATTGAATTGAGAGGGAGAGAGAGAGAGAGAGAGAGAGAGAGAGAGAGAGAGAGAGAGAGAGAGAGAGAGAGAGAGAGAGAGAGAGAGAGAGAGAGAGAGAGAGAGAGAGAGAGAGAGAGAGAGAGAGAGAGAGAGAGAGAGAGAGAGAGAGAGAGAGAGAGAGAGAGAGAGAGAGAGAGGAGAGAGAGAGAGAGAGAGAGAGAGAGAGAGAGAGAGAGAGGAGGGATGGAGAGAGAGAAACTCTTGGCTTATACAATGGCAGGCTCGGTAATGCTGCACCTTGAGACACATCAGATAGCAACTATCACACACTTACACACTCTCTCTCTCTCGCACACACACACACACACACACACACACACACACACACACACACAGACACACAGACACACACACACACACTCGCACACACTCTCACACACACACACACATACATACACATTGTCATCAAAGTTGTCCCCTCATTAGTTCTGTCACGGTGAGAGATGCTGAAGGCACCCTGATAATTAGAGAAAAAGAGAGAGAGGGAGAGAGAAAAGATGGAGAAAGAAAAGAGAAACAGGGAAAGAGAGAGAGGCATCAAGAAAGAGGGTGAGAGAGACAGAGAGAGAGGGAGAGGTAAAGTGTGTGTAATTTTGTAAATTAGCGGCAGTGCCATGGCTTAGCTCTCTGTGAGACCACCCTCAGGCTTCCTTCCTCTCCTTGTATTAATGAATGAGGGAACAGAGATAGAGGGCTAGAGAACAAAATAAAGAGAGAATTAAAGGAGTGTTACAGAGCTCCTACCAGAGGTAAAATATCAGGTCAAGTCATGTTGACCTCTTTTGCTGTAAAATTGTTTCAGATTGAACTAATTGTAATATTAATCAACTGTCTCACTTCTTTCACACTTCACTGACTATGGTTGTTCAGTTGAATCAAAGAAAACTGCTGTTGAATTGGAGCGCAAGATGTTGATTACAAGATGGCGCCGATAGAAATGATCGCCTGGTTCCTGGCTCCTAAGCAACTTTGCAGAATGTATATATTTATTTCTCACATTATTAGCTCACAATGTTTTTTGAGTTATTACATACAGTCAATACTTAACTTTTGGTTATCAGAGCAGCGGTAACTGGCATATTACTATATTACAGCTATATTACTCGCTAACGTTCAGTTGTCGAACAATAAAGTAGACAAGCTCAGGGCGAGGATCTCCTTCCAGAGAGACATCAGGGATTGTAACATACTCTGTTTCACGGAATCATGGCTCTCTCCAGATGTCCCCGTCCCCGTACTGTCCCCGTCCATACAACCAGCTGGGTTCTCAGTACATTGCGCTGACAGGAATAAAGAGCTCAACAGGAAAAGGAAAGGCAGAGGTGTATGTTTCATGATTAACTAATCATGGTGTGATTGTGGTAACATACAGAAACTGAAATCCTTTTGTTAACCCAACCTAGAATACCTCACAATCAAATGCCGACCGCATTACCTCCTGAGAGAACTATATTCAGTCATCGTCACAGCCGTGTATATTCCCCCTCAAGCCAATACCACGACAGCTCTCAAGGAACGACATTAGACTTTGTGCAAACTGGAAACCGCATAGCCTGAGGCCGCATTTATTGTAGCTGGGGACTTCAATAAAGCAAATCTGAGGAAAACTAAACCAAAGTTTTACCATCACATTGACTGTAGTACTCGCTCTTATAAAACACTTGATCACTTTCTTTCTTGCATGGAGTAGCCTTCATTTCTCAGAACAAGAATAGACTGACACGTTTCAGAAGAAAGGTCTTTGTTTCTGGCCATTTTGAGCATGTAATCGAACCCATAAATGCTGATGCTCCAGATACTCAACTAGTCTAAAGAAGGCCAGTTTTATTGCTTCTGTAATCAGAACAACAGTATTCAGCTGTGCTAACATAATTGCAAAAGGGTTTTTTAATGACCAATTAGCCTCTCTACACCAATGTAGATATTCCATCAAAAATCTGCCGTTTCCAGCTAAAATATACTGTCATTTATAACATTAACAATGTGTCACGCCCTGGTCTTAGTATTTTGTGTTTTCTTTATTTATTTGGTCAGGCCAGGGTGTGACATGGGTTTATTTAGTGGTGTGTTTATGTATGGGGGTTTTTCGTAGGTTTTGGGATTGTGGCTTAGTGGGGTTTTCTAGCATAGTCTATGGTTGCCTGAGGCGGTTCTCAATCAGAGGCAGGTGATTCTCGTTGTCTCTGATTGGGAACCATATTTAGGCAGCCATATTCTTTGAGTGTTTCGTGGGTGATTGTTCCTGTCTTTGTGTTAGTTGTCACCAGATAGGCTGTAATTAGGTTTTCACGTTCCATTTGTTGTTTTTGTATTGTTCGTTTTTTCCTTCATTAAAGATGTATCGTATTAACCACGCTGCATTTTGGTCCGACTCTCTTTCACCCGAAGAAAACCGTAACACAATGTCTACACTGTGATCAATTTTATGTTATTTTAATGGTCAAAAAATATGCTTTTCTTTGAAAAACAAGGACATTTCTAAATTACCCCAAACTTTTGAACGGTAGTATATATATATATATATATATATAGACTACCGTTCAAAAGTTTGGGGTAATTTAGAAATGTCCTTGTCCTTATATATACTCCATATACTCCAACTGCTAAATATGTGTATGCAAGCCAATACAATTTGACTTGATTTGATTTATTAGCATTGTGACAGACCTAGACTCATGTTATTAACACTCTGACAGACCTGGACTCATGTTAGTAACACTCTGACAGACCTAGACTCATGTTAGTAACACTCTGACAGACCTAGACTCATGTTATTAACACTCTGAAAGACATGGGATAGATGTGTTATTGGACTATCCATCTCATTGGCCTCCTGAGACCAAACACACCTGACCGAAGGACCAATGCTGATTTAGGAGATGTAGTCATAACCACCTTCATAGCAGCAATCTCATTTTATCCTCTCTCCTTTCCTCCTCCTCTTCCCGCCTCCTCCTCCCCCTCCTCCACCTCCCCATCCTCCTTCATAGCAGCTCTCACTGTCTCCCTCTCTCCTTCCTTTCTTCCTCCTCCTCTTCCCCCTCTTCCTCCTCCTCCTCCTTCATAGCAGCTGTCTCATTTTCTCCACTCTCCTTCCCTACTCTCTCCTCCCCCACCTCCTCTTCCTCCTCCTCCCCCTCCTCCCCCTCCTCATCCTTCTTCATAGCAGCTATCTCATTTTCTCCCTCTCTCCTTCCCTCCTCCTCTTCTTCCTCTCTCCTTCCCTCCTCTTCTCCCGCTCTCCTTCCCTCCTCCTCCTCTCCTCTCTCCTTCCCTCCTCCTCTCCTCTCTCCTTCCCTCCTCCTCTCCTCTCTCCTTCCCTCCTCCTCTTTCTACTCCATCCACCCACTCATTCTCTCTTCCTCCATCTCTCTCTGTCTGGATGAAAGGAGACACACCATCTTGCTCTTCTCTGCATGGGGCAGGGAACTTGTCAATGTTACAAAGGAAAGGACCTGTCGCTCCCTCTAACACCAACACACACTGAACATATACCAAACCGTGTGTGTGTGTGTGTGTGTGTGTGTGTGTGTGTGTGTGTGTGTGTGTGTGTGTGTGTGTGTGTGTGTGTGTGTGTGTGTGTGTGTGTAAAAGTGAGTGTGTGTGTGTGTGTGTGTGTGTGTGTGTGTGTGTGTGTGTGTGTGTGTGTGTGTGTTTGTGTGTTTGTGTGTGTGTGTGTGTGTGTGTGTGTGTGTGTGTGTGTGTGTGTGTGTGTGTTTGTGTGTGTGTGTGTTTGTGTGTTTGTGTGTGTGTGTGTGTGTGTGTGTGTGTGTGTGTGTGTGTGTGTGTGTGTGTGTGTGTGTGTGTGTGTGTGTGTGTGTGTACAGTAAGTGTGTGTAAAAGTGAGTGTGTGTGTATAAATCACATCATATCACATTTTATTGGTTGCATACACATATTTAGAATATGTGATTGTGGATGTAGATAAATGCTTGTGTTCCAAGACCCGAACAGCGCAGTAATATCTAACAATACACTACAATACACACTAATCTAAAATAATATATAAATAAATTGAATAAAATAAATATTAGGACGAGCAATGTCAGAGTCCAGATGATATATCTACTGGGATGTGTAGACAATATGGACAGTATGTGGATAGACAATGTAGTGTCTCTGAAGAAAATGCAGATAGAATAGCATACAGTGCATTCAGAAAGTATTCAGACCCCTTGACTTTTTCCACATTTTGTTACTTTAGTCTTATTCTAAAAGGTTTTTATTTTTTTTATCGAGGAACACAAGCATTTGGTACCCCTGCAATAGCATCTGCTAAATATGTGTATGCAAACCAATAAAATTCGGTTCGATTTGATTTATTAACAATGTGACAGACCTGGACTCATGTTAGGCCTCCTTGCTCGCACACGCTTCAGTTCTTTCTACAAATTTTCAATAGGATTGAGGTCAGGGCTGTGTGATGGCCACTCCAATACATTGACTTTGTTGTCCTTAAGCCAGTTTGCCACAACTTTGGAAGGGTGCTTGGGATCATTGTCCATTTGGAAGACCCATTTGCGACCAAGCTTTAACTTCCTGACTGATGTCTTGAGATATTGCTTCAATATATCCACATAATTTTCCTACCTCATGAAGCCATCTATTTTGCTAAGTGCACCAGTCCCTCCTGCAACAAAGCACCCCCACAACATGATTCTGCCACCCCTGTGCTTCACGGTCGGGATGGTGTTCTTCGGCTTGCAAGCTTCCAAACATATATTTATTTAATCAGACCAAAGGACATTTCTCCAAAAAAGTATGTTGCAAACCGTAGTCTGGTTTTTTAATGGCGGTTTTGGAGCAGTGGTTTCTTCCCTGCTGTGCTGCCTTTCAGGTTATGTCGATATAGGACTCGTTTTATTGTGGAAATAGATACTTTTGTACCTGTTTCCTCCAGCATCTTCACAAGGTCCTTTGCTGTTGTTCTGGGATTGATTTGCACCTTTCGCACCAAAGTACGTTAATCTCTAGGAGACATAACGCGTCTCCTTCCTGAGCGGTTTGACGGCTGCGCGGTCCCATGGTGTTTATACTTGCGTACTATTGTTTGTACAGATGAATGTGGTACCTTCAGGCGTTTGGAAATTGCTCCCAAGGATGAACCCGACTTGTGGAGGTCTACAACTTTTTTTCTGAGGTCTTGGCTGATTTCTTTTGATTTTCTCATGATGTCAAGCAATGAGGCACTGAGTTTGAAGGTAGGCCTTGAAATACATCCACAGGTACACCTCCAATTGATTCAAATTATGTCAATTAGCCTATCAGAAGCTTCTAAAGCCATGACATAATTTTCTGGAATTTTCCAAGCTGTTTAAAGGCACAGTTAACTTAGTGTATGTAAACTTATGACGCACTGGAATTGTGATACAGTGAATTATAAGTGAAATAATCTGTCTGTAAACAATTGTTGGAAAAATTACTTGTGTCATGCACAAAGTAGATGTCCTAACCGACTTGCCAAAACTATAGTTTGTTAACAAGAAATTTGTGGAGTTGTTGAAACACGAGTTTTAATGACTCCAACTTAAGTGTATGTAAACTTCAGACTTCAACTGTAGGTACATGACTGGGAAACAACCATGGAGTGACTGACTAGATATAACTTTTCATCCTCCTCCTCCCCCTCCTCTACCCTCCTCCTCCCCTTCTTCCTACTCCTTCACCATCCTCGCCCTCCTCCTCCCCCTCTTCTTGCTCCTCCTTCTCCCCCTCTTCCTCACCCTCCTCCTCTTCCTACTCCTCCACCCTCCTCCCCCTCCTCCTCCCCCTCTTCTTCCTTCTCCCCCTCTTCCTCATCCTCCTCCTCTTCCTACTCCTCCACCCTCCCCCTCCTCCTCCCCCTCTTCTTCCTCCTCCTTCCCCCTCTTCCTCATCCTCCTCCTCTTCCTACTCCTCCACCCTCCTCCCCCTCCTCCTCCCCCTCTTCTTCCTCCTCCTTCTCCCCCTCTTCCTCATCCTCCTCCTCTTCCTACTCCTCCACCCTCCTCCCCCTCCTCCTCCCCCTCTTCTTCCTC
The DNA here is from genome assembly GCF_018296145.1 of Oncorhynchus tshawytscha. NCBI lineage: Eukaryota > Metazoa > Chordata > Actinopteri > Salmoniformes > Salmonidae > Oncorhynchus > Oncorhynchus tshawytscha. Next base: position 26,214,117 of record NC_056457.1, on the reverse strand, counting down.
CTCCTTCCCCCTCTTCCTCATCCTCCTCCTCTTCCTACTCCTCTACCCTCCTCCTCCTCCTCTTCCTACTCCTCCCCCTCTTCCTACTCCTTCACCCTCCTCCCCCCTCCTCCTCCCCTCTTCTTCCTCCTCCTACTCCCCCTATTCCTCATCCTCCTCCTCTTCCTCCACCCTCCTCGTTCCCCTCCTCCCCCTCCTCTTTCTCCTCCTCCCCCTTCTCCTTCATAGCAGCTATCTCGTTTTCTCCTCTCTCCTTCCCTCCCCCTCTTCCTATGCCCCCTCCTCCCCTCTTCCTACACCTCCCCCTCCTACTCCTCCCCCTTCTCCTATATATCAGCTGTCTAATTTTCCCCTCTCTCCTTCCCTCCTCCTCTCCTCTCTCCTTCCCTCCTCCTCTTTCTACTCCATCCACCCACTCATTCTCTCTTCCTCCATCTCTCTCTGTCTGGATGAAAGGAGACACACCATCTTGCTCTTCTCTGCATGGGGCAGGGAACTTGTCAATGTTACAACGGAAAGGATCTGTCGCTCCCTCTAACACCAACACACACTGAACATATACCAAACCGTGTGTGTGTGTGTGTGTGTGTTTGTGTGTGTGTGTGTAAATCATATCATGTCACATTTTATTGGTCACAAGTAAAACTAAGTGCAGGCTCCTCAACCGATTGCTGCCCGCACCCTCCCTCCCGACTAGCATCACTACTCTGGACGGTTCTGACTTAGAATATGTGGACAACAACAACATTCCAAAATTAAATTTAGCAACAAAGCCTCCTTCACTCATGCTGCAAAACATACCCTCGTAAAACTGACTATTCTACTGGTCCTTGACTTCGGCGATGTCATTTACAAAATAGCCTCCAACACTCTACTCAGCAAATTGAAGCTAGTCTATCATAGTGCCATCTGTTTTGTCACCAAAGCCCCATATACTACCCACCACTGTGACATGTATGCTCTCGTTTGCTGGCCCCCACTACATATTCATCGCCAAACCCTCTGGCTCCAGGTCATCTATGGGTCTATGCTAGGTAAAGCCCCACCTTATCTCAGCTCACTGGTCACCATAGCAACACCCACGCGTAGCATGGCGCTCCAGCAGGTATATTTCACTGGTCATCCCCGAAGCCAACTCTTCCTTTGGCCGCGTTTCAATCAAATCAATCACATATATTTATAAAACCCTTCATACATCAGCTGATGTCTCAAAGTGCTGTACAGAAACCCAGCCTAAAACCCCAAACAGCAAGCAATGCAGGTGTAGAAGCACGGTGCCTAGGAAAAACACCCTAGAAAGGCCAGAACCTTGGAGGAAACCTAGAGAGGAACCAGGCTATGAGGGGTGGCCAGTCCTGACTGTGCCGGGTGGAGATTATAACAGAACATAGCCAAGATGTTCAAATGTTCATAGATGACCAGCAGTGTCAAATAATAATAATCACTGTGGTTGTCGAGGGTGCAACAGGTCAGCCCCTCAGGAGTAAATGTCAGTTGGCTTTTCATAGCCGATCATTAAGAGTATCTCTACTGCTCCCGCTGTCTCTAGAGAGTTGAAAACAGCAGGTCTGGGACAGTTAGCACGTCCGGTGAACAGGTCAGGGTTCCACAGCCGCAGGCAAAACAGTTGAAACTGGAGCAGCAGCACGGCCAGGTGGACTCGGGATAGCAAGGAGTTATCAGGCCAGGTAGTCCTGAGGCATGGTCCTAGGGCTCAGGTCCTCCGAGAGAGAGAGAGAAAGAAAGAGAGAAAGAGAGAAAGAAAGAGAAAAACAAAGAGAGAATTAGAGAAAGCATACTTAAATTCACACAGGACACCAGATAAGACAGGAGAAAAAAAGCTATCCTTGAAACAGTCTTGATATGTTTGTCAAAAGAGAGATCAGGGCCTAGAGTAACACAGAGGTTCTTCACAATTTTATTTGAGATGACTGTACAACCATCAAGATTAATTGTTAGATTCAACAGAAGATCTAAACCAGCCAGAACTTGTCCGTGGAGACCAATTTGGGTTTCCAATCTCTCCAAAAGAATGTGGTGATCGATGGTATCAAAAGCAGCACTAAGGTCTAGGAGCACGAGGACAGATGCAGAGCCTCGGTCTGACGCCATTAAAAGGTAATTTGCCACCTTCACAAGTGCAGTCTCAGTGCTATGAAGGGGTCTAAAAGCAGACTGAAGCGTTTCGTATACATTGTTTGCCTTCAGGAAGGCAGTGAGTTGCTGCACAACAGCTTTTTTATTTTTATTTTGTGAGGAATGAGAGATTCGATATAGGCTGATAGTTTTTTATATTTTCTGGGTCAAGGTTTGGCTTTTTCAAGAGAGGCTTTATTACTGCCACTTTTAGTGAGTTTGGTACACATCCGGTGTATAGAGAGCCATTTATTATGTTCAACATAGGAGGGCCAAGCACAGGAAGCAGCTCTCAGTAGTTTAGTTGGAATAGGGTCCAGTATGCAGCTTGAAGGTTTAGAGGCATTGATTATTTTCATCAATGTGTCAAGAGAAATATTACTAAAAAACTTCAGTGTCTCTCTTGATCCTAGGTCCTGGCAGAGTTGTGCAGACTCAGGACAACTGAGCTTTGGAGCAATAAGCAGATTTAAAGAGGAGTCCGTAATTTGCTTTCTAATGATCATGATCTTTTCCTCAAAGATATTAATGAATTTATCACTGCTGAAGTGAAATTCATCCTCCTTTCCTTCCAATTCTCTGCTGCCAATAACTGGAACAAATTGCAAAAATCACTGAAACTGGAGACTTATATCTCCTTCTCTAACTTTAAGCATCAGCTGTCCGAGCAGCTTACCGATCACTGTACCTGTACACAGCCAATCTGTAAATAGCACATCCGACTACCTCATCCCCATATTATTACTTAACTGTCTCGTCATTGTTGGTCATCAAGCCTACCCACTGTTATGTCGTCTGCAAACTTGATGATCAAGTTGGAGATGTGCGTGGCCATGCAGCCATGGGTGAACAGGGAGCACAAGGTGCTGTTGCCTACCTTTACCACCTCGGTAAAGTGGGCAACCACCTCTGGGTTCAAACCCAGGGCCCTGAGCTTAATGATGAGCTTGGAGGGCACTATGGTGTTGAAAGCTGAGCTCTAGTCAATGAACAGCATTTCATTTTTTAAATAATTTGTTGACTATTTTCCAATAAAAATAAATAATGAAAGACAGAGATACAAACATTGACATTCATTGTACTGTTGCATGGGATGGCACATTTAGAGGACTAAACAACACTTAACTCACACACAAAAATAATAAATAACAAAGTCTTATTACGTGGTACATGTATACGAAGACAGCATATAGTCATTACATGCAGTGTAGTTAAGCCAAATATAAATATTGAGTGGAGTACAGCACAGAGTAGCAGCAGATCGTCAACCCAGTTATGAAGCGGGACTAGACCATTTATCCAGTTATCGGCTGCCATATTTTGTAAAACATTGGACTTCTATTGGAGGTATTGTATCGAATCTTTTCCATATGTATTACATTCCCTACATCTCGTAACCACATTTCAAAGGTAGGTACAGTCTCCAATTTCCACAATTGTAATATGAGCCTTTTGGCTAATAGAGTACAAAGAGAGACAGCCTTCACTTCCTGGTTATTCCCATCAACTGTACCAAACAGAGCAATCAATGGGTCTGGGGCTAGAACTCTATCGAAGGCTTTAGATAAGTCATCAAAGAGGAGAGCCCAGTAAACATGTAACTTAGGACATGTCCAGAATAAGTGGGTCATCGTCCCCTCATCCTGCTTGCACCTCCCACACAGTGGTGAGGTGTCCGGGAATATTTTATGCAGTTTTACTTTTGAGTAATGTAACCTGTGTATCACCTTAAACTGTACAAGGTTGTGTCTGGCATTCACTGAACTGTGGTTTATATTCCTGAGAGCTTCTACCAAGTCCTCATCTGAGATTTCTGACCCAAGTTCTTGTTCCCAAGCCCTTTTAATGGTGTCTGTGGATACCTCTATATGGGCCTATAGCACATCATACAGTCTAGAGACCGACCCTTTTGAATGGGGTTTGACAAGGATCAAGCTATCTAATGTAGGACTATTTGGCTTAATGCCATTCTGTGGGATATGTGTCCTTGAGAAATTCCTGATTTGGAGGTATCTGAAAAAATGTGTTGTTGGCATGTTAAACTTACCCTGTAATTGTTGAAATGAAGCTACTGTAAATGACCATCAATGTATAAATTATTGATTGTTGTGAGCCCCTTCTTTCTCCACTGTGAAAACAGCATATCATCCAAATGCAGGGTAGAAAGCATGATTCAGGCAAATTGGGTTGTCGATGTATACTGTGAAAATGTTAAGTAAATACCTCATCTGTTTCCAGATCCTAAGAGTGTGACAAATGACTGGATTAGAGTCATAAGTGGCTTTTTCCACATATGCTGGGCAAGTGTAGGGAGTGAGAAATGTTGCTAGGAGGCCTGCTCAATCAAAAGCCATGAAGGCATATCATTCTGTTGCATCCCAGGTAAACATTCCCTCCAGAAAGACACAATGTTCTGATTAGCAGCCCTATAATACTGTTTTAAGTGAGGAAGCCCACCCCTCTAACCTGTACTTGCATAAATGCTTATTTTAAATTCTGTCTGCGATGACTGCGACATCTCCTGATTGGTTACCACAGATGCAATTGGGTGTGCAATGAACAGCATTCTTACATAGGTATTCCTCTTGTCCAGATGGGGTAGGGCAGTGTGATGGCGATTGCGTCATCCGTGAATCTAATGGGGCGGTATGCAAATTGCAGTGGGTCTATGGTGTCGGGTAAGGTGGTGGTAATATAATCCTTAATTAGCCTGTCAAAGCACTTCATGATGACAGTAGTGAGTGCTACGGGGCGATATTCATTTAGTTCAGTTACCTTCACTTTCTTGGGCACAGGAATAATGGTGGACATCTTGAAGCAAGTGGGGACAGCAGACTGGGATAGGGAGAGATTGAATATGTCCATAAACACTCCAGCCAGCTGGTCTGCGCATGCTCTGAGGACGCCGCTATGGTTACTGTCTGGGCTGGCAGCCTTGCCAGGGTTAACACGCTTAAATATCTTACGTCGGCCACGGAGAACGAGAGCTCACAGTCCACGGGAGCGTTGGTGGCCCGCGTCGTCGGCACTGTGTTTTCCTTGAAGCAGGTGAAGAAGGTGTTTGTCACGAATCTCGCCGAAGATGGTGCCTCTTCCTGTTCGGGCGGCGCTCGGCGGTCGTCGTCGCCGGCCTATTAGCTGCCATCAATTCCCTTTCCGTTTGTTTTTGTTTATTGGGTAATTGGGTACACCTGTTTTGAGTTAGTGTTGTTTGTAGGCTATTTAAGGGCACTAGGCCCGCTGGGTATTAGTGCGGGCTTGTTTCCCTGTTATCTGGTGTATGAGTGTTATCAGTATTTTTCCGGACAGGTTTAGTCCGTTGTATTTTGGGACGGGTTGTTTCATGCACCCTGGTGTTTTGCATGTCCGTGGCTCCACTGTCTATGGAATAAAATATCCACGAACTGAATTACCTGCTCTCTGCGCTTGACTCCTCCACTCACCACTGTTAGAAGTTGTAACAGTGTTTAGCTTGTCCGGGATCAAGACGTCAGTGTCCGCGACTTGGCTGGTTTTCCCTTTATAATCTGTGATTGCCTGGAGTCCCTGCCACATATGTCTCGTGTCTGAGACGTTGAATTGAAACTCTAATTTGTCCCTGTGCTGATGTTTTGCCTGTTTGATTGCTTTACGAAGGGCATAACTGGACTGTTTGTACTCAACCATATCTCCAGTCACCTTGCTGTGGTCAAATGCGGTGGTTTGCGCTTTCAATTTTGTGCATCACAGTGGGAACAACATCTCCTATACATTTCCTGATGAGCTCAGACACCCTGTCAATGTATACTTCCATGTTATTCTCAGAGGCAACCCGGAAAATATCCCAGTCACGTGATCAAAACAATCCAAGCATGGATTACGATTGGACAGACCAGCGTTGAACAATCCTTACCACGGTACTTCCTGTTTGAGTTTCTGCCTATAGAAAGGGAGGAGCAGGATGGAGGTATGATCTGATTTGCCGAAGGGAGGGTGAGGGAGGGCCTTGTAGCAATGGTCGAGAGTTTTTGATTTGCGAGTGCCTCAGACAATGTGCTGATAAAACTTCAGTAGCGTTTCCTCAGATTTCCTTTATTAAAGTCCCCAGCGACAATAAATGCGGCCTCAAGATATGTGACCGACCGGCTCAAATTGGTCATTTGAAATGGTGTTTTTTACATTGGGTAGAAGTAGAGATTCAGAGCTACAACACTATGTATCATGCACTACAGTTGAGGAACAATGGGAAAGTCATTTTGCTTTTAAAGTTGATAAACTTGTAAACTCACTTGAGAAAATGGCCTTTCAATGTTTTGGTTCTACTTCTGGAGAGCCCTTCTTTGTCTACACCCATTCAACATCATTCACACCCTCTTAAGCTATAACCCCACCCATCTTTTAAAGGTTGATCTGAGTGTTCTGTACTAACAACAGCAGTCAAGTACCCAAGCTAATTTGCTAGCTACTTCCAGACACAAATTAGAGAACAGCTAACTGAACATTACTCGCCCTAGTAGAGATGGTTAGGCTGTTATGTTATCCAGAGCGTTGGTGACTGCAACTGTGCTGTCAGATTGTCCGTTTGTGAATTCAGAGCGTTTTACTCTCGGAGTGTTCAGAGCGTAACGCTGGACGCTCTGGCCGAGGAGTAGGGTTGATGCGAATGTTCTGCCCTCACAACGGCAGTCAAGCACCCAAGCTAACTGGCTAACATTGGCTAGCTTGCTAGCTACTTCCAGACACAAATGAGATAACACCCCACTCTGAACATTTTACTCGCCTTAGCAGAGCTGGTTAGGCTGTTTTCATGTTATCCAGAAGCGTTGGTGACTGTAACTTTGCTGCTGGCAACAATTGAATTATGCTTTTTTGCGACCGTATTCAACAGGTGTTGAGCTTTCGTAAATTCAGTTATTCTGCGATCTGGCACAGAGACGAGAGTCTTTTGCTGAGACATGAAGCTAGTTAGCTAGCTAGGTAAACAATTAACCACAATCCCAACTCATAACGTTACTACCCTGTATGAGTCTGTAGGTAGCTAAACAACCAGGTTCAATGTTAGCTAGCTAACATTAGGCTATAACTTGTCAAGCAAATGGCTCTGAGATATAAGATCATACACCACTTTCTGTCATAATTAGAAATGTGTAATATCTGAAAATGTAGCTAGCTAGACTATCTTACCTGTATACAACATGGCTGGACATGTCTCCTGTCAGATGCCATGGTTGCCCTTAGTTTGAATATGTAATCTGGAGACAGGTGTTTTCTCCAAAACCTTAGCTATCATACTCGAATTCCACTGATTTCAAAACTCGGTCCTCCAGAAACTGGATAGTAACACTTATGTAGTTTTACTACACTATACGTTTTTAAGAAAGCCACATTAGACAGGATTACCTGGACATACAGACCATCTCCAATAGACAGAAGCGTGCTATATGGCAGACCAATCCAAACTCATCTCTTGGCGGTTCCATCTCACTCATTATCTCAGCCAATCATGGCTAAGGGGAAGGTTGCTGACTTTTTCTGTGGCTAAACCAACTAAGCTCGTAATTTAACGATTTTATTTGTTTTTACAGATGGCTTAAAAGTTTGATTTTAAAGCACATAAAAGTTCACACGTTCGAGAAGGCATTTCTTCCAAAAAATTGTTTCCGTTCAAACGGCTCTCATGTGAAGTGAACCGCGACATACACCTAGTTTTCTGAAACGGGTCACATGCATGGTTTCCAGTTTGCACAGTCCAGTGTAGTTCCTTGATAGTTGTTGTGGTACCGGCTTGAGGGGGAATATACACGGCTGTGACGATGACCGAAAATTATTATCTCGGGAGGTCATGTGGTCGGCATTTGATTGTGAGGTATTCTAGGTTGGGTTAACAAAAGGATTTCAGTGTCTGTATGTTACCACAATCACACCATGAGAAGTGCAATAACAAACAAAACAAAAAAATACTGCAAAGTTGCATAGGATCCATGAACAGGTCGACCATGTCTATCGGTGCCATCTTGCATAACATGAGTCCATGTCTGTCAGAGTGTTACTAACATGAGTCTAGGTCTGTCAGAGTGTTACTAACATGAGTCCATGTCTGTCAGAGTGTTACTAACATGAGTCTAGGTCTGTCAGAGTGTTACTAACATGAGTCCATGTCTGTCAGAGTGTTACTAACATGAGTCCATGTCTGTCAGAGTGTTACTAACATGAGTCCAGGTCTGTCAGAGTGTTACTAACATGAGTCCAGGTCTGTCAGAGTGTTACTAACATGAGTCCAGGTCTGTCAGAGTGTTACTAACATGAGTCCAGGTCTGTCAGAGTGTTACTAACATGAGTCCAGGTCTGTCAGAGTGTTACTAACATGAGTCCAGGTCTGTCAGAGTGTTAGTAACATGAGTCTAGGTCTGTCAGAGTGTTACTAACATGAGTCCAGGTCTGTCAGAGTGTTACTAACATGAGTCCAGGTCTGTCAGAGTGTTACTAACATGAGTCTAGGTCTGTCAGAGTGTTACTAACATGAGTCTAGGTCTGTCAGAGTGTTAATAACATGAGTCCATGTCTGTCAGAGTGTTACTAACATGAGTCTAGGTCTGTCAGAGTGTTACTAACATGAGTCCAGGTCTGTCAGAGTGTTACTAACATGAGTCTAGGTCTGTCAGAGTGTTACTAACATGAGTCTAGGTCTGTCAGAGTGTTACTAACATGAGTCTAGGTCTGTCAGAGTGGTACTAACATGAGTCCATGTCTGTCAGAGTGTTACTAACATGAGTCTAGGTCTGTCAGAGTGTTACTAACATGAGTCCAGGTCTGTCAGAGTGTTACTAACATGAGTCCAGGTCTGTCAGAGTGTTACTAACATGAGTCCATGTCTGTCAGAGTGTTACTAACATGAGTCTAGGTCTGTCAGAGTGTTACTAACATGAGTCTAGGTCTGTCAGAGTGTTACTAACATGAGTCTAGGTCTGTCAGAGTGTTACTAACATGAGTCTAGGTCTGTCAGAGTGTTACTAACATGAGTCTAGGTCTGTCAAAGTGTTACTAACATGAGTCTAGGTCTGTCAGAGTGTTACGAACATGAGTCTAGGTCTGTCAGAGTGTTACTAACATGAGTCTAGGTCTGTCAGAGTGTTACTAACATGAGTCCAGGTCTGTCAGAGTGTTACTAACATGAGTCCATGTCTGTCAGAGTGTTACTAACATGAAACCAGGTCTGTCAGAGTGTTACTAACATGAGTCCATGTCTGTCAGAGTGTTACTAACATGAGTCTAGGTCTGTCAGAGTGTTACTAACATGAGTCCATGTCTGTCAGAGTGTTACTAACATGAGTCCAGGTCTGTCAGAGTGTTACTAACATGAGTCTAGGTCTGTCAGAGTGTTACTAACATGAGTCCATGTCTGTCAGAGTGTTACTAACATGAGTCCAGGTCTGTCAGAGTGTTACTAACATGAGTCCATGTCTAACATGAGTCCATGTCTGTCAGAGTGTTACTAACATGAGTCTAGGTCTGTCAGAGTGTTACTAACATGAGTCTAGGTCTGTCAGAGTGTTACTAACATGAGTCTAGGTCTGTCAAAGTGTTACTAACATGAGTCTAGGTCTGTCAAAGTGTTACTAACATGAGTCTAGGTCTGTCAGAGTGTTACTAACATGAGTCTAGGTCTGTCAGAGTGTTACTAACATGAGTCCATGTCTGTCAGAGTGTTACTAACATGAGTCCAGGTCTGTCAGAGTGTTACTAACATGAGTCTAGGTCTGTCAGAGTGTTACTAACATGAGTCCAGGTCTGTCAGAGTGTTACTAACATGAGTCCATGTCTGTCAGAGTGTTACTAACATGAGTCTAGGTCTGTCAGAGTGTTACTAACATGAGTCCATGTCTGTCAGAGTGTTACTAACATGAGTCCAGGTCTGTCAGAGTGTTACTAACATGAGTCCATGTCTGTCAGAGTGTTACTAACATGAGTCTAGGTCTGTCAGAGTGTTACTAACATGAGTCCATGTCTGTCAGAGTGTTACTAACATGAGTCCATGTCTGTCAGAGTGTTACTAACATGAGTCCAGGTCTGTCAGAGTGTTACTAACATGAGTCCATGTCTGTCAGAGTGTTACTAACATGAGTCTAGGTCTGTCAGAGTGTTACTAACATGAGTCCATGTCTGTCAGAGTGTTACTAACATGAGTCCATGTCTGTCAGAGTGTTACTAACATGAGTCCATGTCTGTCAGAGTGTTACTAACATGAGTCCAGGTCTGTCAGAGTGTTAATAACTTGAGTCCAGGTCTGTCAGAGTGTTACTAACATGAGTCTAGGTCTGTCAGAGTGTTAATAACATGAGTCCATGTCTGTCAGAGTGTTACTAACATGAGTCTAGGTCTGTCAGAGTGTTACTAACATGAGTCCAGGTCTGTCAGAGTGTTACTAACATGAGTCTAGGTCTGTCAGAGTGTTAGTAACATGAGTCTAGGTCTGTCAGAGTGTTACTAACATGAGTCCAGGTCTGTCAGAGTGTTACTAACATGAGTCCATGTCTGTCAGAGTGTTACTAACATGAGTCCATGTCTGTCAGAGTGTTACTAACATGAGTCCATGTCTGTCAGAGTGTTACTAACATGAGTCTAGGTCTGTCAGAGTGTTACTAACATGAGTCCAGGTCTGTCAGAGTGTTAGTAACATGAGTCCAGGTCTGAAAGAGTGTTACTAACATGAGTCTAGGTCTGTCAGAGTGTTAATAACATGAGTCCAGGTCTGTCAGAGTGTTACTAACATGAGTCCATGTCTGTCAGAGTGTTACTAACATGAGTCCAGGTCTGTCAGAGTGTTAGTAACTTGAGTCTAGGTCTGTCAGAGTGTTACTAACATGAGTCCATGTCTGTCAGAGTGTTAATAACATGAGTCTAGGTCTGTCAGAGTGTTACTAACATGAGTCTAGGTCTGTCAAAGTGTTACTAACATGAGTCTAGGTCTGTCAGAGTGTTACGAACATGAGTCTAGGTCTGTCAGAGTGTTACTAACATGAGTCCATGTCTGTCAGAGTGTTACTAACATGAAACCAGGTCTGTCAGAGTGTTACTAACATGAGTCTAGGTCTGTCAGAGTGTTACTAACATGAGTCCATGTCGGTCAGAGTGTTACTAACATGAGTCCAGGTCTGTCAGAGTGTTACTAACATGAGTCTAGGTCTGTCAGAGTGTTACTAACATGAGTCCAGGTCTGTCAGAGTGTTACTAACATGAGTCCATGTCTGTCAGAGTGTTACTAACATGAGTCTAGGTCTGTCAGAGTGTTACTAACATGAGTCCATGTCTGTCAGAGTGTTACTAACATGAGTCCAGGTCTGTCAGAGTGTTACTAACATGAGTCTAGGTCTGTCAGAGTGTTAGTAACATGAGTCCAGGTCTGTCAGAGTGTTACTAACATGAGTCCAGGTCTGTCAGAGTGTTACTAACATGAGTCCAGGTCTGTCAGAGTGTTACTAACATGAGTCCAGGTCTGTCAGAGTGTTACTAACATGAGTCCAGGTCTGTCAGAGTGTTACTAACATGAGTCCAGGTCTGTCAGAGTGTTACTAACATGAGTCCAGGTCTGTCAGAGTGTTAGTAACATGAGTCTAGGTCTGTCAGAGTGTTACTAACATGAGTCCAGGTCTGTCAGAGTGTTACTAACATGAGTCCAGGTCTGTCAGAGTGTTACTAACATGAGTCTAGGTCTGTCAGAGTGTTACTAACATGAGTCTAGGTCTGTCAGAGTGTTAATAACATGAGTCCATGTCTGTCAGAGTGTTACTAACATGAGTCTAGGTCTGTCAGAGTGTTACTAACATGAGTCCAGGTCTGTCAGAGTGTTACTAACATGAGTCTAGGTCTGTCAGAGTGTTACTAACATGAGTCTAGGTCTGTCAGAGTGTTACTAACATGAGTCTAGGTCTGTCAGAGTGGTACTAACATGAGTCCATGTCTGTCAGAGTGTTACTAACATGAGTCTAGGTCTGTCAGAGTGTTACTAACATGAGTCCAGGTCTGTCAGAGTGTTACTAACATGAGTCCATGTCTGTCAGAGTGTTACTAACATGAGTCTAGGTCTGTCAGAGTGTTACTAACATGAGTCTAGGTCTGTCAGAGTGTTACTAACATGAGTCTAGGTCTGTCAGAGTGTTACTAACATGAGTCTAGGTCTGTCAGAGTGTTACTAACATGAGTCTAGGTCTGTCAAAGTGTTACTAACATGAGTCTAGGTCTGTCAGAGTGTTACGAACATGAGTCTAGGTCTGTCAGAGTGTTACTAACATGAGTCTAGGTCTGTCAGAGTGTTACTAACATGAGTCCAGGTCTGTCAGAGTGTTACTAACATGAGTCCATGTCTGTCAGACTGTTACTAACATGAGTCTAGGTCTGTCAGAGTGTTACTAACATGAGTCCATGTCTGTCAGAGTGTTACTAACATGAGTCCAGGTCTGTCAGAGTGTTACTAACATGAGTCTAGGTCTGTCAGAGTGTTACTAACATGAGTCCATGTCTGTCAGAGTGTTACTAACATGAGTCCAGGTCTGTCAGAGTGTTACTAACATGAGTCCATGTCTGTCAGAGTGTTACTAACATGAGTCTAGGTCTGTCAGAGTGTTACTAACATGAGTCTAGGTCTGTCAGAGTGTTACTAACATGAGTCTAGGTCTGTCAGAGTGTTACTAACATGAGTCTAGGTCTGTCAAAGTGTTACTAACATGAGTCTAGGTCTGTCAGAGTGTTACTAACATGAGTCTAGGTCTGTCAGAGTGTTACTAACATGAGTCTAGGTCTGTCAGAGTGTTACTAACATGAGTCCAGGTCTGTCAGAGTGTTACTAACATGAGTCCATGTCTGTCAGAGTGTTACTAACATGAAACCAGGTCTGTCAGAGTGTTACTAACATGAGTCTAGGTCTGTCAGAGTGTTACTAACATGAGTCCATGTCGGTCAGAGTGTTACTAACATGAGTCCAGGTCTGTCAGAGTGTTACTAACATGAGTCTAGGTCTGTCAGAGTGTTACTAACATGAGTCCAGGTCTGTCAGAGTGTTACTAACATGAGTCCATGTCTGTCAGAGTGTTACTAACATGAGTCTAGGTCTGTCAGAGTGTTACTAACATGAGTCCATGTCTGTCAGAGTGTTACTAACATGAGTCCAGGTCTGTCAGAGTGTTACTAACATGAGTCCATGTCTGTCAGAGTGTTACTAACATGAGTCTAGGTCTGTCAGAGTGTTACTAACATGAGTCCATGTCTGTCAGAGTGTTACTAACATGAGTCCATGTCTGTCAGAGTGTTACTAACATGAGTCCAGGTCTGTCAGAGTGTTACTAACATGAGTCCATGTCTGTCAGAGTGTTACTAACATGAGTCTAGGTCTGTCAGAGTGTTACTAACATGAGTCCATGTCTGTCAGAGTGTTACTAACATGAGTCCATGTCTGTCAGAGTGTTACTAACATGAGTCCATGTCTGTCAGAGTGTTACTAACATGAGTCCAGGTCTGTCAGAGTGTTAATAACTTGAGTCCAGGTCTGTCAGAGTGTTACTAACATGAGTCTAGGTCTGTCAGAGTGTTAATAACATGAGTCCATGTCTGTCAGAGTGTTACTAACATGAGTCTAGGTCTGTCAGAGTGTTACTAACATGAGTCCAGGTCTGTCAGAGTGTTACTAACATGAGTCTAGGTCTGTCAGAGTGTTAGTAACATGAGTCTAGGTCTGTCAGAGTGTTACTAACATGAGTCCAGGTCTGTCAGAGTGTTACTAACATGAGTCCATGTCTGTCAGAGTGTTACTAACATGAGTCCATGTCTGTCAGAGTGTTACTAACATGAGTCCATGTCTGTCAGAGTGTTACTAACATGAGTCTAGGTCTGTCAGAGTGTTACTAACATGAGTCCAGGTCTGTCAGAGTGTTAGTAACATGAGTCCAGGTCTGAAAGAGTGTTACTAACATGAGTCTAGGTCTGTCAGAGTGTTAATAACATGAGTCCAGGTCTGTCAGAGTGTTACTAACATGAGTCCATGTCTGTCAGAGTGTTACTAACATGAGTCCAGGTCTGTCAGAGTGTTAGTAACTTGAGTCTAGGTCTGTCAGAGTGTTACTAACATGAGTCCATGTCTGTCAGAGTGTTAATAACATGAGTCTAGGTCTGTCAGAGTGTTACTAACATGAGTCTAGGTCTGTCAAAGTGTTACTAACATGAGTCTAGGTCTGTCAGAGTGTTACTAACATGAGTCTAGGTCTGTCAGAGTGTTACTAACATGAGTCTAGGTCTGTCAGAGTGTTACTAACATGAGTCCAGGTCTGTCAGAGTGTTACTAACATGAGTCCATGTCTGTCAGAGTGTTACTAACATGAAACCAGGTCTGTCAGAGTGTTACTAACATGAGTCTAGGTCTGTCAGAGTGTTACTAACATGAGTCCATGTCGGTCAGAGTGTTACTAACATGAGTCCAGGTCTGTCAGAGTGTTACTAACATGAGTCTAGGTCTGTCAGAGTGTTACTAACATGAGTCCAGGTCTGTCAGAGTGTTACTAACATGAGTCCAGGTCTGTCAGAGTGTTACTAACATGAGTCTAGGTCTGTCAGAGTGTTAGTAACATGAGTCCAGGTCTGTCAGAGTGTTACTAACATGAGTCCAGGTCTGTCAGAGTGTTACTAACATGAGTCTAGGTCTCTCAGAGTGTTAGTAACATGAGTCTAGGTCTGTCAGAGTGTTACTAACATGAGTCCAGGTCTGTCAGAGTGTTACTAACATGAGTCCATGTCTGTCAGAGTGTTACTAACATGAGTCCATGTCTGTCAGAGTGTTACTAACATGAGTCCAGGTCTGTCAGAGTGTTACTAACATGAGTCCAGGTCTGTCAGAGTGTTACTAACATGAGTCCAGGTCTGTCAGAGTGTTACTAACATGAGTCTAGGTCTGTCAGAGTGTTACTAACATGAGTCCAGGTCTGTCAGAGTGTTACTAACATGAGTCTAGGTCTGTCAGAGTGTTACTAACATGAGTCCATGTCTGTCAGAGTGTTACTAACATGAGTCTAGGTCTGTCAGAGTGTTAGTAACATGAGTCTAGGTCTGTCAGAGTGTTACTAACATGAGTCCAGGTCTGTCAGAGTGTTACTAACATGAGTCCAGGTCTGTCAGAGTGTTACTAACATGAGTCCAGGTCTGTCAGAGTGTTACTAACATGAGTCCAGGTCTGTCAGAGTGTCTAACATGAGTGTCTGTCAGAGTGTTACTAACATGAGTCCAGGTCTGTCAGAGTGTTACTAACATGAGTCTAGGTCTGTCAGAGTGTTACTAACATGAGTCCATGTCTGTCAGAGTGTTACTAACATGAGTCTAGTTGTTACTAACATGAGTCCATGTCTGTCAGAGTGTTACTAACATGAGTCTAGGTCTGTCAGAGTGTTACTAACATGAGTCTAGGTCTGTCAGAGTGTTACTAACATGAGTCTAGGTCTGTCAGAGTGTTACTAACATGAGTCCAGGTCTGTCAGAGTGTTACTAACATGAGTCCATGTCTGTCAGAGTGTTACTAACATGAGTCCAGGTCTGTCAGAGTGTTACTAACATGAGTCCATGTCTGTCAGAGTGTTACTAACATGAGTCTAGGTCTGTCAGAGTGTTACTAACATGAGTCCATGTCTGTCAGAGTGTTACTAACATGAGTCCAGGTCTGTCAGAGTGTTACTAACATGAGTCTAGGTCTGTCAGAGTGTTACTAACATGAGTCCATGTCTGTCAGAGTGTTACTAACATGAGTCCAGGTCTGTCAGAGTGTTACTAACATGAGTCCATGTCTGTCAGAGTGTTACTAACATGAGTCTAGGTCTGTCAGAGTGTTACTAACATGAGTCTAGGTCTGTCAGAGTGTTACTAACATGAGTCTAGGTCTGTCAGAGTGTTACTAACATGAGTCTGTCAGAGTCTGTCAGTCAGTGTTACTAACATGAGTCTAGGTCTGTCAGGGAGTGTTACTAACATGAGTCCAGTCTAGGTCTGTCAGAGTGTTACTAACATGAGTCCAGGTCTGTCAGAGTGTTACTAACATGAGTCCAGGTCTGTCAGAGTGTTACTAACATGAGTCCATGTCTGTCAGAGTGTTACTAACATGAGTCTAGGTCTGTCAGAGTGTTACTAACATGAGTCCATGTCTGTCAGAGTGTTACTAACATGAGTCCAGGTCTGTCAGAGTGTTACTAACATGAGTCCATGTCTGTCAGAGTGTTACTAACATGAGTCTAGGTCTGTCAGAGTGTTACTAACATGAGTCCATGTCTGTCAGAGTGTTACTAACATGAGTCCATGTCTGTCAGAGTGTTACTAACATGAGTCCAGGTCTGTCAGAGTGTTACTAACATGAGTCCATGTCTGTCAGAGTGTTACTAACATGAGTCTAGGTCTGTCAGAGTGTTACTAACATGAGTCCATGTCTGTCAGAGTGTTACTAACATGAGTCCATGTCTGTCAGAGTGTTACTAACATGAGTCCATGTCTGTCAGAGTGTTACTAACATGAGTCCAGGTCTGTCAGAGTGTTAATAACTTGAGTCCAGGTCTGTCAGAGTGTTACTAACATGAGTCTAGGTCTGTCAGAGTGTTAATAACATGAGTCCATGTCTGTCAGAGTGTTACTAACATGAGTCTAGGTCTGTCAGAGTGTTACTAACATGAGTCTAGGTCTGTCAGAGTGTTACTAACATGAGTCTAGGTCTGTCAGAGTGTTACTAACATGAGTCTAGGTCTGTCAGAGTGTTACTAACATGAGTCCAGGTCTGTCAGAGTGTTACTAACATGAGTCCATGTCTGTCAGAGTGTTACTAACATGAGTCCATGTCTGTCAGAGTGTTACTAACATGAGTCCATGTCTGTCAGAGTGTTACTAACATGAGTCTAGGTCTGTCAGAGTGTTACTAACATGAGTCCAGGTCTGTCAGAGTGTTAGTAACATGAGTCCAGGTCTGAAAGAGTGTTACTAACATGAGTCTAGGTCTGTCAGAGTGTTAATAACATGAGTCCAGGTCTGTCAGAGTGTTACTAACATGAGTCCATGTCTGTCAGAGTGTTACTAACATGAGTCTAGGTCTGTCAAAGTGTTACTAACATGAGTCTAGGTCTGTCAGAGTGTTACGAACATGAGTCTAGGTCTGTCAGAGTGTTACTAACATGAGTCTAGGTCTGTCAGAGTGTTACTAACATGAGTCTAGGTCTGTCACTAACATGAGTCTAGGTCTGTCAGAGTGTTACAACATGAGTCTAGTCTGTCAGAGTGTTACTAACATGAGTCCAGGTCTGTCAGAGTGTTACTAACATGAGTCCAGGTCTGTCAGAGTGTTACTAACATGAGTCCAGGTCTGTCAGAGTGTTACTAACATGAGTCCAGGTCTGTCAGAGTGTTACTAACATGAGTCCAGGTCTGTCAGAGTGTTACTAACATGAGTCCAGGTCTGTCAGAGTGTTACTAACATGAGTCCAGGTCTGTCAGAGTGTTACTAACATGAGTCTAGGTCTGTCAGAGTGTTACTAACATGAGTCCAGGTCTGTCAGAGTGTTACTAACATGAGTCCAGGTCTGTCAGAGTGTTACTAACATGAGTCCAGGTCTGTCAGAGTGTTACTAACATGAGTCCAGGTCTGTCAGAGTGTTACTAACATGAGTCCAGGTCTGTCAGAGTGTTACTAACATGAGTCCAGGTCTGTCAGAGTGTTACTAACATGAGTCCAGGTCTGTCAGGTCTCTGTCAGAGTGTTACTAACATGAGTCCAGGTCTGTCAGAGTGTTACTAACATGAGTCCAGGTCTGTCAGAGTGTTACTAACATGAGTCCAGGTCTGTCAGAGTGTTACTAACATGAGTCTAGGTCTGTCAGAGTGTTACTAACATGAGTCCATGTCTGTCAGAGTGTTACTAACATGAGTCCAGGTCTGTCAGAGTGTTACTAACATGAGTCTAGGTCTGTGAGTGTTACTAACATGAGTCTAGGTCTGTCAGAGTGTTACCATGAGTCTAGGTCTGTCAGAGTGTTACTAACATGAGTCCATGTCTGTCAGAGTGTTACTAACATGAGTCTAGGTCTGTCAGAGTGTTACTAACATGAGTCCAGGTCTGTCAGAGTGTTACTAACATGAGTCCAGGTCTGTCAGAGTGTTACTAACATGAGTCTAGGTCTGTCAGAGTGTTACTAACATGAGTCTAGGTCTGTCAGAGTGTTACTAACATGAGTCCAGGTCTGTCAGAGTGTTACTAACA
This sequence comes from Oncorhynchus tshawytscha, assembly GCF_018296145.1. Taxonomy (NCBI): domain Eukaryota; kingdom Metazoa; phylum Chordata; class Actinopteri; order Salmoniformes; family Salmonidae; genus Oncorhynchus; species Oncorhynchus tshawytscha. Next base: position 26,195,738 of record NC_056457.1, on the reverse strand, counting down.
TGAGTCTAGGTCTGTCAGAGTGTTACTAACATGAGTCTAGGTCTGTCAGAGTGTTACTAACATGAGTCCAGGTCTGTCAGAGTGTTACTAACATGAGTCCAGGTCTGTCAGAGTGTTACTAACATGAGTCCAGGTCTGTCAGAGTGTTACTAACATGAGTCTAGGTCTGTCAGAGTGTTACTAACATGAGTCCATGTCTGTCAGAGTGTTACTAACATGAGTCCAGGTCTGTCAGAGTGTTACTAACATGAGTCTAGGTCTGTCAGAGTGTTACTAACATGAGTCCAGGTCTGTCAGAGTGTTACTAACATGAGTCCAGGTCTGTCATGTTAGAGTCCATGTCTGTCAGAGTGTTACTAACATGAGTCTAGGTCTGTCAGAGTGTTACTAACATGAGTCCAGGTCTGTCAGAGTGTTACTAACATGAGTCTAGGTCTGTCAGAGTGTTACTAACATGAGTCTAGGTCTGTCAGAGTGTTACTAACATGAGTCTAGGTCTGTCAGAGTGTTACTAACATGAGTCTAGGTCTGTCAGAGTGTTACTAACATGAGTCCAGGTCTGTCAGAGTGTTACTAACATGAGTCCATGTCTGTCAGAGTGTTACTAACATGAGTCTAGGTCTGTCAGAGTGTTACTAACATGAGTCCATGTCTGTCAGAGTGTTACTAACATGAGTCCAGGTCTGTCAGAGTGTTACTAACATGAGTCTAGGTCTGTCAGAGTGTTACTAACATGAGTCCAGGTCTGTCAGAGTGTTACTAACATGAGTCCATGTCTGTCAGAGTGTTACTAACATGAGTCTAGGTCTGTCAGAGTGTTACTAACATGAGTCCAGGTCTGTCAGAGTGTTACTAACATGAGTCCAGGTCTGTCAGAGTGTTACTAACATGAGTCTAGGTCTGTCAGAGTGTTACTAACATGAGTCCAGGTCTGTCAGAGTGTTACTAACATGAGTCCAGGTCTGTCAGAGTGTTACTAACATGAGTCCAGGTCTGTCAGAGTGTTACTAACATGAGTCCATAGGTCTGTCAGAGTGTTACTAACATGAGTCCAGGTCTGTCAGAGTGTTACTAACATGAGTCCATGTCTGTCAGAGTGTTACTAGAGTCTAACATGAGTCCAGGTCTGTCAGAGTGTTACTAACATGAGTCCATGTCTGTCAGAGTGTTACTAACATGAGTCTAGGTCTGTCAGAGTGTTACTAACATGAGTCCAGGTCTGTCAGAGTGTTACTAACATGAGTCTAGGTCTGTCAGAGTGTTACTAACATGAGTCCAGGTCTGTCAGAGTGTTACTAACATGAGTCCAGGTCTGTCAGAGTGTTACTAACATGAGTCCATGTCTGTCAGAGTGTTACTAACATGAGTCCAGGTCTGTCAGAGTGTTACTAACATGAGTCCAGGTCTGTCAGAGTGTTACTAACATGAGTCCAGGTCTGTCAGAGTGTTACTAACATGAGTCTAGGTCTGTCAGAGTGTTACTAACATGAGTCCAGGTCTGTCAGAGTGTTACTAACATGAGTCCAGGTCTGTCAGAGTGTTACTAACATGAGTCCAGGTCTGTCAGAGTGTTACTAACATGAGTCCAGGTCTGTCAGAGTGTTACTAACATGAGTCCAGGTCTGTCAGAGTGTTACTAACATGAGTCCAGGTCTGTCAGAGTGTTACTAACATGAGTCTAGGTCTGTCAGAGTGTTACTAACATGAGTCCAGGTCTGTCAGAGTGTTACTAACATGAGTCCAGGTCTGTCAGAGTGTTACTAACATGAGTCCAGGTCTGTCAGAGTGTTACTAACATGAGTCCAGGTCTGTCAGAGTGTTACTAACATGAGTCTAGTCTGTCAGAGTGTTACTAACATGAGTCCAGGTCTGTCAGAGTGTTACTAACATGAGTCCATGTCTGTCAGAGTGTTACTAACATGAGTCTAACAGGTCTGTCAGAGTGTTACTAACATGAGTCCAGGTCTGTCAGAGTGTTACTAACATGAGTCCAGGTCTGTCAGAGTGTTACTAACATGAGTCCAGGTCTGTCAGAGTGTTACTAACATGAGTCCAGGTCTGTCAGAGTGTTACTAACATGAGTCCATGGTCTGTCAGAGTGTTACTAACATGAGTCCAGTCTGTCAGAGTGTTACTAACATGAGTCCATGTCTGTCAAGTGTTACTAACATGAGTCTAGGTCTGTCAGAGTGTTACTAACATGAGTCTAGGTCTGTCAGAGTGTTACTAACATGAGTCCAGGTCTGTCAGAGTGTTACTAACATGAGTCCATGTCTGTCAGAGTGTTACTAACATGAGTCCAGGTCTGTCAGAGTGTTACTAACATGAGTCCAGGTCTGTCAGAGTGTTACTAACATGAGTCCAGGTCTGTCAGAGTGTTACTAACATGAGTCCAGGTCTGTCAGAGTGTTACTAACATGAGTCCAGGTCTGTCAGAGTGTTACTAACATGAGTCCATGTCTGTCAGAGTGTTACTAACATGAGTCCAGGTCTGTCAGAGTGTTACTAACATGAGTCCAGGTCTGTCAGAGTGTTACTAACATGAGTCTAGGTCTGTCAGAGTCCATGTTAGAGTGTTACTAACATGAGTCTAGGTCTGTCAGAGTGTTACTAACATGAGTCCATGTCTGTCAGAGTGTTACTAACATGAGTCTACTAACATGAGTCCAGGTCTGTCAGAGTGTTACTAACATGAGTCCATGTCTGTCAGAGTGTTACTAACATGAGTCTAGGTCTGTCAGAGTGTTACTAACATGAGTCTAGGTCTGTCAGAGTGTTACTAACATGAGTCCAGGTCTGTCAGAGTGTTAGTAACATGAGTCCAGGTCTGAAAGAGTGTTACTAACATGAGTCTAGGTCTGTCAGAGTGTTACTAACATGAGTCCAGGTCTGTCAGAGTGTTACTAACATGAGTCCATGTCTGTCAGAGTGTTACTAACATGAGTCCAGGTCTGTCAGAGTGTTAGTAACTTGAGTCTAGGTCTGTCAGAGTGTTACTAACATGAGTCCATGTCTGTCAGAGTGTTAATAACATGAGTCTAGGTCTGTCAGAGTGTTACTAACATGAGTCTAGGTCTGTCAAAGTGTTACTAACATGAGTCTAGGTCTGTCAGAGTGTTACGAACATGAGTCTAGGTCTGTCAGAGTGTTACTAACATGAGTCTAGGTCTGTCAGAGTGTTACTAACATGAGTCCAGGTCTGTCAGAGTGTTACTAACATGAGTCCATGTCTGTCAGAGTGTTACTAACATGAAACCAGGTCTGTCAGAGTGTTACTAACATGAGTCTAGGTCTGTCAGAGTGTTACTAACATGAGTCCATGTCGGTCAGAGTGTTACTAACATGAGTCCAGGTCTGTCAGAGTGTTACTAACATGAGTCTAGGTCTGTCAGAGTGTTAGTAACATGAGTCCAGGTCTGTCAGAGTGTTACTAACATGAGTCCAGGTCTGTCAGAGTGTTACTAACATGAGTCTAGGTCTGTCAGAGTGTTAGTAACATGAGTCCAGGTCTGTCAGAGTGTTACTAACATGAGTCCAGGTCTGTCAGAGTGTTACTAACATGAGTCTAGGTCTCTCAGAGTGTTAGTAACATGAGTCTAGGTCTGTCAGAGTGTTACTAACATGAGTCCAGGTCTGTCAGAGTGTTACTAACATGAGTCCATGTCTGTCAGAGTGTTACTAACATGAGTCCATGTCTGTCAGAGTGTTACTAACATGAGTCTAGGTCTGTCAGAGTGTTACTAACATGAGTCCAGGTCTGTCAGAGTGTTAGTAACATGAGTCCAGGTCTGAAAGAGTGTTACTAACATGAGTCTAGGTCTGTCAGAGTGTTACTAACATGAGTCCATGTCTGTCAGAGTGTTACTAACATGAGTCTAGGTCTGTCAGAGTGTTACTAACATGAGTCCATGTCTGTCAGAGTGTTACTAACATGAGTCTAGGTCTGTCAGAGTGTTAGTAACATGAGTCTAGGTCTGTCAGAGTGTTACTAACATGAGTCCAGGTCTGTCAGAGTGTTACTAACATGAGTCCATGTCTGTCAGAGTGTTACTAACATTAGTCCAGGTCTGGCAAAGTGTTACTAACATGAGTCCAGGTCTGTCAGAGTGTTACTAACATGAGTCCAGGTCTGTCAGAGTGTTACTAACATGAGTCCAGGTCTGTCAGAGTGTTACTAACATGAGTCTAGGTCTGTCAGAGTGTTACTAACATGAGTCCATGTCTGTCAGAGTGTTACTAACATGAGTCTAGGTCTGTCAGAGTGTTACTAACATGAGTCCATGTCTGTCAGAGTGTTACTAACATGAGTCTAGGTCTGTCAGAGTGTTACTAACATGAGTCCATGTCTGTCAGAGTGTTACTAACATGAGTCTAGGTCTGTCAGAGTGTTACTAACATGAGTCCATGTCTGTCAGAGTGTTACTAACATGAGTCCAGGTCTGTCAGAGTGTTACTAACATGAGTCCATGTCTGTCAGAGTGTTAATAACATGAGTCTAGGTCTGTCAGAGTGTTACTAACATGAGTCTAGGTCTGTCAAAGTGTTACTAACATGAGTCTAGGTCTGTCAGAGTGTTACGAACATGAGTCTAGGTCTGTCAGAGTGTTACTAACATGAGTCTAGGTCTGTCAGAGTGTTACTAACATGAGTCCAGGTCTGTCAGAGTGTTACTAACATGAGTCCATGTCTGTCAGAGTGTTACTAACATGAAACCAGGTCTGTCAGAGTGTTACTAACATGAGTCTAGGTCTGTCAGAGTGTTACTAACATGAGTCCATGTCGGTCAGAGTCTAACATGAGTCCAGGTCTGTCAGAGTGTTACTAACATGAGTCTAGGTCTGTCAGAGTGTTACTAACATGAGTCCAGGTCTGTCAGAGTGTTACTAACATGAGTCCATGTCTGTCAGAGTGTTACTAACATGAGTCTAGGTCTGTCAGAGTGTTACTAACATGAGTCCAGGTCTGTCAGAGTGTTACTAACATGAGTCTAGGTCTGTCAGAGTGTTAGTAACATGAGTCCAGGTCTGTCAGAGTGTTACTAACATGAGTCCAGGTCTGTCAGAGTGTTACTAACATGAGTCTAGGTCTGTCAGAGTGTTAGTAACATGAGTCCAGGTCTGTCAGAGTGTTACTAACATGAGTCCAGGTCTGTCAGGTTACTAACATGAGTCTAGGTCTGTCGAGAGTGTTACTAACAGAGTGTTAGTAACATGAGTCTGGTCTGTCAGAGTGTTACTAACATGAGTCCAGGTCTGTCAGAGTGTTACTAACATGAGTCCATGTCTGTCAGAGTGTTACTAACATGAGTCCATGTCTGTCAGAGTGTTACTAACATGAGTCTAGGTCTGTCAGAGTGTTACTAACATGAGTCCAGGTCTGTCAGAGTGTTAGTAACATGAGTCCAGGTCTGAAAGAGTGTTACTAACATGAGTCTAGGTCTGTCAGAGTGTTACTAACATGAGTCCATGTCTGTCAGAGTGTTACTAACATGAGTCTAGGTCTGTCAGAGTGTTACTAACATGAGTCCATGTCTGTCAGAGTGTTACTAACATGAGTCTAGGTCTGTCAGAGTGTTAGTAACATGAGTCTAGGTCTGTCAGAGTGTTACTAACATGAGTCCAGAGTCTGTCCAGGTCTGGCAAAGTGTTACTAACATGAGTCCAGGTCTGTCAGAGTGTTACTAACATGAGTCCAGGTCTGTCAGAGTGTTACTAACATGAGTCCAGGTCTGTCAGAGTGTTACTAACATGAGTCTAGGTCTGTCAGAGTGTTACTAACATGAGTCCATGTCTGTCAGAGTGTTACTAACATGAGTCCATGTCTGTCAGAGTGTTACTAACATGAGTCTAGGTCTGTCAGAGTGTTACTAACATGAGTCCATGTCTGTCAGAGTGTTACTAACATGAGTCCAGGTCTGTCAGAGTGTTACTAACATGAGTCTAGGTCTGTCAGAGTGTTACTAACATGAGTCCATGTCTGTCAGAGTGTTACTAACATGAGTCCAGGTCTGTCAGAGTGTTACTAACATGAGTCCATGTCTGTCAGAGTGTTACTAACATGAGTCTAGGTCTGTCAGAGTGTTACTAACATGAGTCTAGGTCTGTCAGAGTGTTACTAACATGAGTCTAGGTCTGTCAGAGTGTTACTAACATGAGTCTAGGTCTGTCAGAGTGTTACTAACATGAGTCTAGGTCTGTCAGAGTGTTACTAACATGAGTCTAGGTCTGTCAGAGTGTTACTAACATGAGTCTAGGTCTGTCAGAGTGTTACTAACATGAGTCCAGGTCTGTCAGAGTGTTACTAACATGAGTCCATGTCTGTCAGAGTGTTACTAACATGAAACCAGGTCTGTCAGAGTGTTACTAACATGAGTCTAGGTCTGTCAGAGTGTTACTAACATGAGTCCATGTCTGTCAGAGTGTTACTAACATGAGTCCAGGTCTGTCAGAGTGTTACTAACATGAGTCTAGGTCTGTCAGAGTGTTACTAACATGAGTCCAGGTCTGTCAGAGTGTTACTAACATGAGTCCATGTCTGTCAGAGTGTTACTAACATGAGTCTAGGTCTGTCAGAGTGTTACTAACATGAGTCCATGTCTGTCAGAGTGTTACTAACATGAGTCCAGGTCTGTCAGAGTGTTACTAACATGAGTCCATGTCTGTCAGAGTGTTACTAACATGAGTCTAGGTCTGTCAGAGTGTTACTAACATGAGTCCATGTCTGTCAGAGTGTTACTAACATGAGTCCAGGTCTGTCAGAGTGTTACTAACATGAGTCCATGTCTGTCAGAGTGTTACTAACATGAGTCTAGGTCTGTCAGAGTGTTACTAACATGAGTCCATGTCTGTCAGAGTGTTACTAACATGAGTCCATGTCTGTCAGAGTGTTACTAACATGAGTCCATGTCTGTCAGAGTGTTACTAACATGAGTCCAGGTCTGTCAGAGTGTTAATAACTGAGTCCAGGTCTGTCAGAGTGTTACTAACATGAGTCTAGGTCTGTCAGAGTGTTAATAACATGAGTCCATGTCTGTCAGAGTGTTACTAACATGAGTCTAGGTCTGTCAGAGTGTTACTAACATGAGTCCAGGTCTGTCAGAGTGTTACTAACATGAGTCTAGGTCTGTCAGAGTGTTACTAACATGAGTCTAGGTCTGTCAGAGTGTTACTAACATGAGTCCAGGTCTGTCAGAGTGTTACTAACATGAGTCCATGTCTGTCAGAGTGTTACTAACATGAGTCCATGTCTGTCAGAGTGTTACTAACATGAGTCCATGTCTGTCAGAGTGTTACTAACATGAGTCTAGGTCTGTCAGAGTGTTACAGAGTAACATGAGTCCAGGTCTGTCAACATGAGTGTTACAGAGTAACATGAGTCCAGGTCTGTCAGAGTGTTACTAACATGAGTCCATGTCTGTCAGAGTGTTACTAACATGAGTCCAGGTCTGTCAGAGTGTTAGTAACTGAGTCTAGGTCTGTCAGTGTTACTAACATGAGTCCATGTCTGTCAGAGTGTTAATAACATGAGTCTAGGTCTGTCAGAGTGTTACTAACATGAGTCTAGGTCTGTCAAAGTGTTACTAACATGAGTCTAGGTCTGTCAGAGTGTTACTAACATGAGTCTAGGTCTGTCAGAGTGTTACTAACATGAGTCTAGGTCTGTCAGAGTGTTACTAACATGAGTCCAGGTCTGTCAGAGTGTTACTAACATGAGTCCATGTCTGTCAGAGTGTTACTAACATGAAACCAGGTCTGTCAGAGTGTTACTAACATGAGTCTAGGTCTGTCAGAGTGTTACTAACATGAGTCCATGTCGGTCAGAGTGTTACTAACATGAGTCCAGGTCTGTCAGAGTGTTACTAACATGAGTCTAGGTCTGTCAGAGTGTTAGTAACATGAGTCCAGGTCTGTCAGAGTGTTACTAACATGAGTCCAGGTCTGTCAGAGTGTTACTAACATGAGTCTAGGTCTGTCAGAGTGTTAGTAACATGAGTCCAGGTCTGTCAGAGTGTTACTAACATGAGTCCAGGTCTGTCAGAGTGTTACTAACATGAGTCTAGGTCTCTCAGAGTGTTAGTAACATGAGTCTAGGTCTGTCAGAGTGTTACTAACATGAGTCCAGGTCTGTCAGAGTGTTACTAACATGAGTCCATGTCTGTCAGAGTGTTACTAACATGAGTCCATGTCTGTCAGAGTGTTACTAACATGAGTCTAGGTCTGTCAGAGTGTTACTAACATGAGTCCAGGTCTGTCAGAGTGTTAGTAACATGAGTCCAGGTCTGAAAGAGTGTTACTAACATGAGTCTAGGTCTGTCAGAGTGTTACTAACATGAGTCCATGTCTGTCAGAGTGTTACTAACATGAGTCTAGGTCTGTCAGAGTGTTACTAACATGAGTCCATGTCTGTCAGAGTGTTACTAACATGAGTCTAGGTCTGTCAGAGTGTTAGTAACATGAGTCTAGGTCTGTCAGAGTGTTACTAACATGAGTCCAGGTCTGTCAGAGTGTTACTAACATGAGTCCATGTCTGTCAGAGTGTTACTAACATTAGTCCAGGTCTGGCAAAGTGTTACTAACATGAGTCCAGGTCTGTCAGAGTGTTACTAACATGAGTCCAGGTCTGTCAGAGTGTTACTAACATGAGTCCAGGTCTGTCAGAGTGTTACTAACATGAGTCTAGGTCTGTCAGAGTGTTACTAACATGAGTCCATGTCTGTCAGAGTGTTACTAACATGAGTCTAGGTCTGTCAGAGTGTTACTAACATGAGTCCATGTCTGTCAGAGTGTTACTAACATGAGTCTAGGTCTGTCAGAGTGTTACTAACATGAGTCCATGTCTGTCAGAGTGTTACTAACATGAGTCTAGGTCTGTCAGAGTGTTACTAACATGAGTCCATGTCTGTCAGAGTGTTACTAACATGAGTCCAGGTCTGTCAGAGTGTTACTAACATGAGTCCATGTCTGTCAGAGTGTTAATAACATGAGTCTAGGTCTGTCAGAGTGTTACTAACATGAGTCTAGGTCTGTCAAAGTGTTACTAACATGAGTCTAGGTCTGTCAGAGTGTTACGAACATGAGTCTAGGTCTGTCAGAGTGTTACTAACATGAGTCTAGGTCTGTCAGAGTGTTACTAACATGAGTCCAGGTCTGTCAGAGTGTTACTAACATGAGTCCATGTCTGTCAGAGTGTTACTAACATGAAACCAGGTCTGTCAGAGTGTTACTAACATGAGTCTAGGTCTGTCAGAGTGTTACTAACATGAGTCCATGTCGGTCAGAGTGTTACTAACATGAGTCCAGGTCTGTCAGAGTGTTACTAACATGAGTCTAGGTCTGTCAGAGTGTTACTAACATGAGTCCAGGTCTGTCAGAGTGTTACTAACATGAGTCCATGTCTGTCAGAGTGTTACTAACATGAGTCTAGGTCTGTCAGAGTGTTACTAACATGAGTCCAGGTCTGTCAGAGTGTTACTAACATGAGTCTAGGTCTGTCAGAGTGTTAGTAACATGAGTCCAGGTCTGTCAGAGTGTTACTAACATGAGTCCAGGTCTGTCAGAGTGTTACTAACATGAGTCTAGGTCTGTCAGAGTGTTAGTAACATGAGTCCAGGTCTGTCAGAGTGTTACTAACATGAGTCCAGGTCTGTCAGAGTGTTACTAACATGAGTCTAGGTCTCTCAGAGTGTTAGTAACATGAGTCTAGGTCTGTCAGAGTGTTACTAACATGAGTCCAGGTCTGTCAGAGTGTTACTAACATGAGTCCATGTCTGTCAGAGTTACTAACATGAGTCCATGTCTGTCAGAGTGTTACTAACATGAGTCTAGGTCTGTCAGAGTGTTACTAACATGAGTCCAGGTCTGTCAGAGTGTTAGTAACATGAGTCCAGGTCTGAAAGAGTGTTACTAACATGAGTCTAGGTCTGTCAGAGTGTTACTAACATGAGTCCATGTCTGTCAGAGTGTTACTAACATGAGTCTAGGTCTGTCAGAGTGTTACTAACATGAGTCCATGTCTGTCAGAGTGTTACTAACATGAGTCTAGGTCTGTCAGAGTGTTAGTAACATGAGTCTAGGTCTGTCAGAGTGTTACTAACATGAGTCCATGTCTGTCAGAGTGTTACTAACATTAGTCCAGGTCTGGCAAAGTGTTACTAACATGAGTCCAGGTCTGTCAGAGTGTTACTAACATGAGTCCAGGTCTGTCAGAGTGTTACTAACATGAGTCCAGGTCTGTCAGAGTGTTACTAACATGAGTCTAGGTCTGTCAGAGTGTTACTAACATGAGTCCATGTCTGTCAGAGTGTTACTAACATGAGTCTAGGTCTGTCAGAGTGTTACTAACATGAGTCCATGTCTGTCAGAGTGTTACTAACATGAGTCTAGGTCTGTCAGAGTGTTACTAACATGAGTCCATGTCTGTCAGAGTGTTACTAACATGAGTCCAGGTCTGTCAGAGTGTTACTAACATGAGTCCATGTCTGTCAGAGTGTTACTAACATGAGTCCATGTCTGTCAGAGTGTTACTAACATGAGTCCAGGTCTGTCAGAGTGTTACTAACATGAGTCTAGGTCTGTCAGAGTGTTACTAACATGAGTCCATGTCTGTCAGAGTGTTACTAACATGAGTCTAGGTCTGTCAGAGTGTTAGTAACATGAGTCTAGGTCTGTCAGAGTGTTACTAACATGAGTTTAGGTTTGTCAGAGTGGTACTAACATGAGTCCATGTCTGTCAGAGTGTTACTAACATGAGTCTAGGTCTGTCAGAGTGTTAGTAACATGAGTCTAGGTCTGTCAGAGTGTTACTAACATGAGACAGGTCTGTCAGAGTGTTACTAACATGAGTCCATGTCTGTCAGAGTGTTACTAACATGAGTCTAGGTCTGTCAGAGTGTTACTAACATGAGTCCATGTCTGTCAGAGTGTTACTAACATGAGTCTAGGTCTGTCAGAGTGTTACTAACATGAGTCCATGTCTGTCAGAGTGTTACTAACATGAGTCTAGGTCTGTCAGAGTGTTACTAACATGAGTCCATGTCTGTCAGAGTGTTACTAACATGAGTCTAGGTCTGTCAGAGTGTTACTAACATGAGTCCATGTCTGTCAGAGTGTTACTAACATGAGTCTAGGTCTGTCAGAGTGTTAATACCATGAGTCTAGGTCTGTCAGAGTGTTACTAACATGAGTCTAGATCTGTCAGAGTGTTAGTAACATGAGTCCATGTCTGTCAGAGTGTTACTAACATGAGTCCATGTCTGTCAGAGTGTTACTAACATGAGTCTAGGTCTGTCAGAGTGTTACTAACATGAGTCCAGGTCTGTCAGAGTGTTACTACCATGAGTCTAGGTCTGTCAGAGTGTTACTAACATGAGTCCAGGTCTGTCAGAGTGTTACTAACATGAGTCCAGGTCTGTCAGAGTGTTACTAACATGAGTCTAGGTCTGTCAGAGTGTTACTAACATGAGTCCAGGTCTGTCAGAGTGTTACTAACATGAGTCTAGGTCTGCCAGAGTGTTACTAACATGAGTCTAGGTCTGTCAGAGTGTTACTAACATGAGTCCAGGTCTGTCAGAGTGTTAATAACATGAGTCCAGGTCTGTCAAAGTGTTAATACCATGAGTCTAGGTCTGTCAGAGTGTTACTAACATGAGTCTAGGTCTGTCAGAGTGTTACTAACATGAGTCCATGTCTGTCAGAGTGTTACTAACATGAGTATAGGTCTGTCAGAGTGTTACTAACATGAGTCCATGTCTGTCAGAGTGTTACTAACATGAGTCCAGGTCTGTCAGAGTGTTAATAACTTGAGTCCAGGTCTGTCAGAGTGTTAATAACATGAGTCCAGGTCTGTCAGAGTGTTACTAACATGAGTCCAGGTCTGTCAGAGTGTTAATAACATGAGTCCAGGTCTGTCAGAGTGTTAATAACATGAGTCCAGGTCTGTCAGAGTGTTAATAACTTGAGTCCAGGTCTGTCAGAGTGTTAATAACATGAGTCCAGGTCTGTCAGAGTGCTACTAACATGAGTGCAGGTCTGTCAGAGTGTTAATAACATGAGTCCAGGTCTGTCAGAGTGTTACTAACATGAGTCTAGGTCTGTCAGAGTGTTACTAACATGAGTCCAGGTCTGTCAGAGTGTTAATAACATGAGTCTAGGTCTGTCAGAGTGTTAATAACATGAGTCTAGGTCTGTCAGAGTGTTACTAACATGAGTCTAGGTCTGTCAGAGTGTTAATAACACGAGTCCAGGTCTGTCAGAGTGTTACTAACATGAGTCTAGGTCTGTCAGAGTGTTAATAACATGAGTCTAGGTCTGTCAGAGTGTTAATAACACGAGTCCAGGTCTATCAGAGTGTTACTAACATGAGTCCATGTCTGTCAGAGTGTCACTTATCCATCAGACCTCAACTGTTCCCCCACTACATTATCCCTCCACTCAACCTATCTGTCAAGTGAAAAGAACAAATGTTCTACTCCAGTATTTCTCCATCCCCCTCTTGCTCCCTCTATTCTTCTTCCTCCCTCTCTCTTCCTCCCTCTCTCCATCTCCCTCTCTCGTCCTTCCTCTCTTTCTCCCTCTCTTGGTCTCCCTCTCTTCCTCCCTACTCTCTCTTTCTCATTCCCTCTTTCTTCCTCTCTCTGACTCCCTCTCTCTCTCTTTCTCCCTCTCTCCTCCTCCCTCTCTCTGTCTCCCTCTCTCTCTCTCTTTCTCCCTCTCTCTGTCTCCCTCTCTCTCTCTCTTTCTCCCTCTCTCCTCCTCCCTCTCTCTGTCTCCCTCTCTCTCTCTCTTTCTCCCTCTCTCCTCCTCCCTCTCTCTGTCTCCCTCTCTCTCTCTCTTTCTCCCTCTCTCCTCCTCCCTCTCTCTGTCTCTCCTCTCTCTCTCTCTTTCTCCCTCTCTCCTCCTCCCTCTCTCTGTCTCCCTCTCTCTCTCTCTTTCTCCCTCTCTCCTCCTCCCTCTCTCTGTCTCCCTCTCTCTCTCTCTTTCTCCCTCTCTACTCCTCCCTCTCTCTGTCTGTGAACAGCAGGAGGGATTGAATCATGACAGCCCTTTTCATTTAGTCTCAGAGACTGTTGGAGTCACAGAGAAAAGAGGGGGATAAGGAGGGAAGGGAATAAATGAGAGGAAAGTAACTTAGTAACTTTCATATTTGTATCCCTTAGTTCGCTCTCCTTCTCCGTCTTCCCTCGCTCCCTCTCCTCCTTCCCCCTAGCGCTCATATCCCTCCTATCTGTGTCTTTCTCTCTTTCTTCCCCATTCTCTTTCTTTCTCTCGCTCTCTCTCTCTTTCTTTCTCTCACTCCATCCCCTCCTTCTCTCTCTCTTTCACTCCCCCTCTCTATTCCTTCTCTCTCTCACTCTCCTCTATCTATCCCCTCTCTCTTTCTCCCCTTCTCTTTCTCTCTCCCTCCTTCTCTCTCTCTTCTCTCTCTATCCCCTCTTTCTCTCTCCCTCCTCTCTCTCTTCTCTCTCTACCCCCCTTCTCTCTCCCTCCTCCATCTCTTTCGCTCTCCCTCCTCTCTCTCTCTCTTTCTCCCCCTTTCTATCCCCTCTGTCCCCCCCCCCCTCCTCTCTATCTCGCTCTCTCTTTCTATCTCTCTCCTGTCAGAGGCCTGTCAGAGGGAGATGCTAGTCTGTTCCCTCAAGGCAGCCAGCAGAAAATAGTTGACACTTCGCTGTCAGAGTTGTGTAAAACAGTGTGTGTGTGTGTGTGTGTGTGTGTGTGTCTGTGTGTGTGTGTGTGTGTGTCTGTGTCTGTGTCTGTGTCTGTGTCTGTGTCTGTGTGTGTGTGTGTGTGTGTGTGTGTGTGTGTGTGTGTGTGTGTGTGTGTGTGTGTGTGTGTGTGTTCACACGTGTGTGTCGACTGTAAATAGACAATCCATTAGCCAACTGACAACCAATTCTCTGTCCAGTCTTGGAGTCCAGTATTTTTCTCTAAATTGTGTAGTAGAGGATATGCTGTATCTGTATACAACAACACAAATGCTGTTTGTCAAACCATGGAAACATTATTCCATGTTTAGCTTCTCATTGGGTTTACAGTGTGTGTTTCCACTGGAGGATGTTGAAAGAAGCCAGTCCATAAACAATTTATACTCACTTTTCCATCCTACGTTCTCTTTTCATTCTCACATTATATATGCAGCAAAATAAACAAGACTTCGTTTTATCAGGCACACACACCCACACATGTATGCATGAACACACACAGCGTGAACAAACATTGACACACACACAGATATTCGCCAGCGCATCGGTAAATAAATACACTTGTGTGAAATTCCCCTGATATGGCTGGCCTCTCAGGCTGATGAGAAAAATGCCTGAGTAATTTTGTAGAAATTATTTTTCACTGTGCATGGAAAATATTGATGTATAAATTCCCATTTCCACGGTGTCTCTCTCCTCTCATAGGCTAGTGAGTGTGTTTGTTGACTAAAACACATACAATATACCCTTTTGCCTCCTGCTGTGTGTGTGTGTGTGGAGTGTTTTCCACAGGCACATGGAGTAGCCAGCCAAATAGAGAAAGTAGCCAGCCAGGCTCCCCCTAGGGGTTTCCTATGCTCTGTTTTGTAAGCCTCTAGGTGTAATCGGCCTGTGTGTAGCTGTATACAACCCAATAAACTAGCCCACAATAACGGAACAAACAATCACTCACAAAAACAATGAGGGAACAGAGGGTTAAATAATGAACACGTCATTGAGGGATTGAAACCAGGTGAAACAAAGACAAAACAAAGTGGATCCACGTCGACCGCCGAATGCCGCCCGAACAAGGAGAGGGACCGACTTTGGCGGAAGTCGTGCAACTAGGTACTACGTTCTAATGCCTTAATTCCATCCAAAATACACAGCAATAGTATTGAATAATTTAATGAGGTTACCTTCCGTATTGGAATAATTGTGTTGTGGCGTTGTGTTTACAATTTAAATGAGTGAAAATGTATGAATTGAGTGTTTTGTCAGTTGTTTTGGATATCGTCTAGATCTAGGCCTATATAATCTGGACTATTTTCTAAGTAAGAGAACATTAAACATTTTTTTACATTTAACCTGTCTTCTCTTTAGATTAAAGTCAATTTATATGAAAAAGTGTTCAAAAATATGTACAGACTACATCTCAAAACCGATATCCATTTTGCCTCTATATTATTTTATGTGTGTGTGTCCGTGCACACATGATCAATATAATTTGATCCATCAAAAGTAGGAAATAACACATATGGAGTCAAGTACAGTTGAAGTCGGAAGTTTACATACACCTTAGCCAAATACATTTTAACTCAGTTTTTCAGAATTCCTGACATTTAATCCAAGTAAAATTGCCTGTCTTAGGTCAGTTAAGACCACCACTTTATTTTAAGAATGTGAAATGTCAGAATAATAGTAGAGAGAATGATTTATTTCAGCTTTTATTTCTTTCATCACATTCCCAGTGGGTCAGAAGTTTACATACACTCAATTAGTATTTGAAGCATTGCCTTTAAATGGTTTAACATGGGTCAAATGTTTCAGGTAGCCTTCCACAAGCTTCCAACTATAAATTGGGTGACTTTTGGCCCATTCCTCCTCACAGAGCTGTGGTAACTGAGTCAGCTTGATTCTCACATGCTTTTTCAGTTCTGCCCAAAAATGTTCTATAGGGTTGAGGTCAGGGCTTTGTGATGGCCACTCCAATACCTTGAATTTGTTGTCCTTAAGCCAGTTTGCCACAACTTTGGAAGTATGCTTGGGGTCATTGTCCATTTGGAAGACCCATTTGCAACCAAGCTTTAACTTCCTGACTGATGTCTTGAGATGTTGCTTCAAAATATCCACATAATTTTTCTACCTCATGATGCCATCTATTTTGTGAAGTGCACCAGTCCCTCCTGCAGCAAAGCCCCACAACATGATGTTGCCATCCCCCTGCTTCAAGGTTGGGATGGTGTTCTTGGTGCTTGCAAGCCTCCCCATTTTTCCTCCAAACATAACGATGGTCATTATGGCCAAACAGTTATATTTTTGTTTCATTAGACCAGAGGACATTTCTCCAAAAAGTACGATCTTTCTCCCCATGTGCAGTGGCAAACCGTAGTCTGGTGCTTTTATGGCGGTTTTGGAGCAGTGGCTTCTTCCTTGGTTATTCCTTGTCAATATAGGACTCGTTTCTCTGTGGATAAAGATACTTTTGTACCTGTTTCTTCCAGCATCTTCACAAGGTCCTTTGCTGTTGTTCTGGGATTGATTTGCACTTTTCGCACCAAAGTACATTCATCTCTAGGAGACAAAACGCGTCTCCTTCCTGAGCGGCATGACGGCTGTGTGGTCCAAAGGTGTTTATACGTACTATTTATGCGTACTATTGTTTGTACAGATGAGCGTGCTACCTTCAGGCATTTGGAAATTGCTTCCAAGCTATTTAAAGGCACAGTCAACTTAGTGTATGTAAACGTCTGACCCACTGGAATTGTGATACAGTGAATTATAAGTGAAATAATCTGTCTGTTAACAATTGTTGGAAAAATTACTTGTGTCATGCACAAAGTAGATGTCCTTGCCAAAACTATAGTTTGTTAACAAGAAATTTGTGGAGTGGTTGAAAAACAAGTTTTAATGACTCCAACCTAAGTGTATGTAAACTTCTGACTTCAACTCTATCTTGTTTCTATATTTCCTGTAATGACAGCTGTGGATAATCTTCTGGCATTTCACTTGACCTTCAGCGGGTATACAGAATAGTGAATGACTGTTTGGAAGGCTTATCTCAATCAGACTAGGTTTGTCCTTGAGTAGAATCATCAAAAGTTGTATTTAAACATAAACACACGCACATACAGTACACGCACACAGATAAATACACACACACGCACGCACACACACACACACACACACACACACACACACACACACACACACACACACACACACACAACACACACACACACACACACACACACACACACACACTTATCATCTGTCAAGCATTGAGATCCTGCTGCTTGAATAAATAATGGCAAAGAACCTGCATCACTACTTAAAACTGCAAATAAACATATTGTTCCTACTCGTAAAGAAACTCTTCCAATTTTTGTTCATATATAATTGCCTTTCTGAGTCTCACTGCTTGTTAAAATAGCCTGCAGCCTCTGAAAGTCACGAGTCCATCAATCTTGGTGTATATAGTCAAGTGAAGGAGAAGAAAATAAATAAGAATTGAAAATGATTTTAAATGGAATGGATTCTTGGTGCTACAAGACATTGAGTTATCTCACTGCCCACACACCTTGGATAAACACGTTCTGCAACCAATATATTGCTGAATTGAAATGTCAACTGCCTTTTTAACATTTAATTACCTTGAATTATAGCATGTAACGCAATTCCAATGTAAACAATATTACGCCTGAAATACCAATATAGCTCCATCAACATTCATCTCTTCTTGTCATGACAATATTATGTGTATTTCTCTGGTAATAACAACCTTAGGACACTTGTTTTATTTGATATTAAAGGGCAGAAAACAAACTTCAAAGTCTCAATATACCTCTGGAAGTTACACCCCTCTCCTTAATACAACTCACCCCGGAGGTTCCAATAACATCACGGTTGTTATTTCAAAATACTTGGGCCTATCTTTCTCTTTTTTTAAATTCAACTGATTTATCTCTGGTGGTGGAAAAAAACAGAACATGGATTGCACCCTGTGGTAACGGCCCAGTTATTTTTCCGGCTAACTCAATCAGGGCATGGCTTATTTAGATATTATCTAGATAGGGTTATAATTGTCAGTCTCGAAAGTCTAACTAGTTTAATCTCGATCTATTTATTTTCTATTGTACCGATAGATAAAGTGGACTGCAGCTTGGTTTTCTCTTAGAAGCCAAAGACCTCTTTCCGATCCGTCTTTAGAAAGGAGTCTGTTTTATCTCTAACATATCATCTATGAGACGCGGCGATGCTAATTAGGAACCTTATTGAAGAAAACCCCTGGAGCAGGGAAGCTATTGAACGTGACACAAACAGGACATAAATATAGCTATCTGTCCTTCTTTAATTGCCACTGAATAGGGTGAGGTGTCACCTTGAAGCATGTCGTTAATACTGTTCAATTAATCAGTTATAATCAGATCGAATCAAATAACATGTGTAGGTCAAGGGTGGCTAACGCTCCTCCTGGAGAGCTACTGGGTGTATAGCCTTTTGCTCCAACGTAATTCTAAAAGCTGATTTAGCGAATCAAGGGCCTGGTGAGCAGCTAATTAGCAGACACAGGTGTGCCATAGAGCTTCAGTTTCTTGGTAGCTTCAGTATCCTTAGTTACGACCGTAATGTCTGTAGATTTTCAGACTGTATCTTCCGTACAGCTGGTTAGCCTAACCTCATTACAGAGCTGTAGGTGGATACTGCAAAAAAAAACATTAAATTAAATGAAATCAAGGTTAAATAAAAAAAATAATGAAATAACAAAAAACTTTCTATGGATCTAGTGAATTCCAGCCTCATAGCTTTCTGAGAGGCATTACACATTGAAAACGGTAAAAACTTTTTCATAACCATAAATCTGCACCTACTGTCAGTTATTCATCTACATTCTCTTAGGGAATCTGGACACGTCCGGAATGTTCCCCCATTCCCACACGGAATGGCGGTCCTAAACCTCTCATCAGAAGCAGTATTTCGATGACGGATGTTTTATGGCCTGGATGTGATCCACATACACACAGACGGATGAGGAAAATGACTTTCCAAAACGATTTCATTGGCATTCGGAACCAGCTGACATTCCAGTTTTCCAAGCAGACAACATGCTGGGGATTGTAATAAGATGTTTATCATTGGGCAGATTGGGGCACTGTCAGTCAGACCTGGGTCAGATACTGTATATATATATATGTAGATATATAGTAGTAACATGCTGGGGATTGTAATAAGATGTTTATCATTGGGCAGATTGGGGCACTGTCAGTCAGACCTGGGTCAGATACTGTATATATATATATGTAGATATATAGTAGTAACATGCTGGGGATTGTAATAAGATGTTTATCATTGGGCAGATTGGGGCACTGTCAGTCAGACCTGGGTCAGATACTGTATATATATATATATGTAGATATATAGTAGTAACATGCTGGGGATTGTAATAAGATGTTTATCATTGGGCAGATTGGGGCACTGTCAGTCAGACCTGGGTCAGATACTGTATATATATATATATGTAGATATATAGTAGTAACATGCAGGGGATTGTAATAAGATGTTTATCATTGGGCAGATTGGGGCACTGTCAGTCAGACCTGGGTCAGATACTGTATATATATATATGTAGATATATAGTAGTAACATGCAGGGGATTGTAATAAGATGTTTATCATTGGGCAGATTGGGACACTGTCAGTCAGACCTGGGTCAGGTACTGTGTATATATATATATATATATATATATGTAGATATATAGTAGTAACATGCTGGGGCAGTGCGGTTACCTTTGACGTGGGATTGTATTGGGACTTAGACACGCCCTCCAAAATGCTTTCCATTCAGGGGTGCTGCACTGCTGCTTGACACTGTGCTCAACTCAACTGTCTGTGTAGTGTGTTGCTGTCTGGGGGATGGTTGAGAATGGAGCAGACACATATCCGTTGTTCTCTGTAACATACGGTATGAACAATAAAGTTTCATCGTATTGTATTGTACAGTCGGTGCAGCTACAATACATCCAGATGGTTCCAACACTACACTCTCCTTATGATGCTGGGCACTATAACTGGCTGACAGCTGGAGCGTTGATGGAACCTTACGATAGACGACACATGCGTCATTCATGTCATGAACAGAACGTTCCGTACAGGAAAGATGTACTGTGCTCGTACATAGTACATGTCGTGAAAGTGCTCAGGGCACGTTATCAGAGCGGCTGTGGATTTAAAAGCATGCTTTTACAATGCAGAAGTAATGCAGCTCAGAGCTACTCCGGGGAGATGGTAGACATGTCCAATCTCTACTTAACTATCTTTACTTTCAGCATTGATCACGGCTCAATCATGCGTCTCAGAGACGATGAGACGCGAGGAAAAGTAATTTGCTTTATAGATGGTTTTAGATGGTTTGTGTGGAGAGTGTGTTGTACAGTACGGGCATGTAAGGAGTGTTTCTGCCAACTACGCAGGAGGAAGAGGAGACTTGATGGACAGAGCACCTTGTGGTTAGGCGATCCTTTGGGAGATGTTTAATGAAATATGACTGTACACATCAACAATATGCATGTGAACAGACATTACTAATGTATACTGAACAAAAAATATTAATTCACCATGCAAGAATTTCAAAGAATTTACTGAGTTACAATTCATATAAGGAAATCAGTCAATTGAAATAAATTCATTAGGCCCTAATCTATGGATTTGACACGACTGGGAATACAGGCATGCATCGATTGGTCACAGATACCTTTAAACAATGGGCCTCACAATGGGTCTCAGGATCTTGTCACGGTATCTCTGTCCATTCAAATTGCCGTCCATAAAATACAATTGTGTTGGTTGTCCATAGCTTGTGCCTGCCCGTACCATAGTCCCACTGCCATCATGGGGCTCTCTGTTCATAACGTTGACATCAGCAAACCGCATGCCCACACAACGCCATACACATGGTCTGCGGTTGTGAGGCCGGTTTGAAACACTGCTAACTTCTCAAAAACAACGTTGGAGGCGGCTAATAGTAGAGAAGTTAACATTAAATTCTCTGGCAACAACTCTGGTGGACATTCCTGCAGTCAGCATGCCAATTGCACGCTTCCTCTAAACTTGAAACAATGTATTTTATTATGATTTATTTTTTAATTTGAGCATAACATTTTAAAGAAATAAGCCTTTTGTGCGTATGGAAGATTTCAGGGATCTTTTATTTCAACTCGTGAAACATGGGACCAACACTTTACATGTTGCGTTTATATTTTTGTTCAGTGTATATGACGGTAGTTCTATGAGCATTACTCATGTTAGGTCAATGTCATTCATTTGAGATCATGAACCAGGAGAGAAGCCTTCATCACCCAGACAGTTTTGTGTGCTTGACATCCAGCCTCTACGATGTTGTACTCTGAGAGATGTTTTGTTGATGTAATATCATTGACTGGATCTGAGGAGCATGCAGGAATGGATTCTAAAGACATGACTAGCTAGTGCTGAGCAGCAGTCTGTCTCTCTAACAGCAGTCTGTAGCAGCTGTCTGTCTCTCTAGCAGAAGTCCGTAGCAGCTGTCTGTCTCTCTAGCAGCAGTCTGTAGCAGCAGTCTGTCTCTCTAACAGCAGTCTGTAGCAGCTGTCTGTCTCTCTAGCAGCAGTCTGTAGCAGCTGTCTGTCTCTCTAACAGCAGTCTGTAGCAGCTGTCTGTAACAGCAGTCTGTAGCAGCTGTCTGTAGCAGCAGCCTGTAGCAGCTGTCTGTAGCCGCAGTCTGTAGCAGCAGTCTGTAGCAGCAGTCTGTATCAGCAGTCTGTAGTAGCTGTATGTAGCAGCAGTCTGTAGCAGCAGTCTGTAGCAGCAGTCTGTAGCAGCAGTCTGTAGCAGCTGTCTGTAGCAGCTCTCTGTAGCAGCTGTCTGTAAGCAGCTGTCTGTAGCAGCTGTCTGTAAGCAGCTGTCTGTAGCAGCTGTCTGTAGCAGATGTCTGTAGCAGCTGTATGTAGCAGCTGTCTGTAGTAGCTGTCTGTAGCAGCTGTCTGTAGCAGCATGTTGTAACAGCAGTCTGTAGCAGCTGTCTGTAGCAGCAGGTTGTAACAGCAGTCTGTAGCAGCTGTATGTAGCAGCAGGTTGTAACAGCAGTCTGTAGCAGCTGTATGTAGCAGCAGGTTGTAACAGCAGTCTGTAGCAGCAATCTGTAATGTAAGTCTGTAAGGGAAGTCTGTAGAAGTAGTCTGTAACAGCAGTGTGGAACTACAGTCTGTTTCAGGAGTCTGTAACAACAGTCTGTCGCAGCAGTCTGTAA
Source organism: Oncorhynchus tshawytscha (assembly GCF_018296145.1). Taxonomy (NCBI): domain Eukaryota; kingdom Metazoa; phylum Chordata; class Actinopteri; order Salmoniformes; family Salmonidae; genus Oncorhynchus; species Oncorhynchus tshawytscha. The sequence goes on along the minus strand of NC_056457.1, from coordinate 26,173,777 downwards.
CAGCAGTGTGGAACAGCAGTCTGTTTCAGCAGTCTATATCTCTGGGGCAGGAGTGGGTCTTCTGTTGCAGTACAAACATTCCATCCTCAGACTGCAGTATTCACTGGTGATGTGAGACACGTATTCACACTCACACACACACACACACACACACACACACACACACACACACACACACACACACACACACACACATGTTTACTAGATGTACAACTTGATTTAAATGTAGACCCTCCTCACCAGATCTCCTCCACCTCTAGGGATGTCTAGCCAGTTACATGGAGCAAGCAGAGCAGCATATCAACCTGGTTATGGTAATAAGGTCGATGTAAAAGCAATAAGCACCAGGTAGACATTTCCTTTAGGCACAGATCTAAGTGCAGATTAAATCACACTAATTCTGGCCTTAACCGTTATTAGAGAAAATGCAGAACTGACCATAGTTCAGTGCCTATGGGAACATATATATCTAATCGGACCTATTAGTAGTAAAAGCCTGGCACGTTTGGAGTGCCCAGAACCCTGGACTCAAAGCTGGGTGGAAGTTTGAGTTAGGCCAAGGACTCTGGACTCAGAGCAGGGTAGAGGTTTGAGTTAGGCCCAGAACCCTGGACTCAAAGCAGGGTAGAGGTTTGAGTTAGGTCTAGGACTCTGGACTCAGAGCAGGGTAGAGGTTTGAGTTAGGCCCAGAACCCTGGACTCAAAGCTGGGTGGAGGTTTGAGTTAGGTCCAGAACTCTGGACTCAGAGCAGGGTAGAGGTTTGAGTTAGGCCAAGGACTCTGGACTCAGAGCAGGGTAGAGGTTTGAGTAAGGCCATGAGATACAGCAGAGTAGTTACCCTTTAGTAGTCTGAGTTCTCTCTCATCAATCCATACACTCACACACACACACACACACCTTTGCTCTACCTTCTCCATCTTAGAGTAATTATTGCCAGAGGCAGGTTGGCGTGGAGATGGATTGCCTCTGACGTCTGGTGAAAGTGAAGGAGAAGAGAGAGAACGCACTGCAGAGAGAGAAAGGAGAGGGAGAGAAATAAAGAGGTAACAGGGAGTGAGATGAGGGCTGGGAAATGGAAAAACATAAACAGAGGCTAGCCAGCTTGCTTTCTGCTCCATACTTTAAATGGTTGATACTATAGAGGAAACTGTTTTTTAGCAACCATTAGTAAACACACGGAAGCACACACACACACACACACCTGTACACCCTGGTTTATAATAACACACACACACACACACACCTGTACACCCTGGTTTGTAATAACACACACACACTCACCTTATCAGCAGCTCCAGCTATTCTCTTATTCTCAGAATCTAACAGGGAGGACTTTCTGTTGTTTTTTTCTCTCTCTCTTTGGGTGATTCCACAGAAACGGAATCGCGCTGATGATCTTATTTTTGCCTAACAAAAAACCTTGATTTCAAATTTTAACAAAGCATACAACTCTATGCACTAAGACTACTTTTACTGTCCTGTACTCTACTGTACTCTACTGCACTCTACTGTACTCTACTGTACTCTACTCTACTCTACTGTACTCTACTCTACTGTACCCTACTGTACTCTACTGTACTCTACTGTACTGTACTGTACTCTACTCTACTTTGCTATACTCTACTCTACTGTACTCTACTCTACTGTACTCTACTGTACTCTACTCTACTGTACTCTACTGTACTCTACTCTACTGTACTCTACTGTACTCTACTCTACTGTACTCTACTGTACTCTACTCTACTGTACTCTAGTGTACTGTACTGTACTCTACTCTACTCTACTTTGCTATACTCTACTCTACTGTACTCTACTCTACTGTACTCTACTCTACTGTACTCTGCTGCACTCTACTGTACTGTACTCTACTCTAGTGTACTGTACTGTACTCTGCTCTACTGTACTCTACTCTACTGTACTCTACTGTACTCTACTCTACTCTACTGTACTCTACTCTACTGTACTCTACTGTACTCTACTCTACTGTACTCTACTGTACTCTACTCTACTGTACTCTGCTGCACTCTACTGTACTGTACTCTACTCTAGTGTACTGTACTGTACTCTGCTCTACTGTACTCTACTCTACTCTACTCTACTATGCTGTACTCTACTCGACTGTACTCTACTCTAGTGTACTCTACTGTACTCAACTGTACTCTACTCTACTATACTGTACTCTACTGTACTCTACTCTACTGTACTCAACTGTACTCTACTGTAATCTACTGTACTATACTCTGCTCTACTGTACTCTACTGTACTCTACTCTATGGTACTCTACTGTACTGTACTGTACTGTACTCTACTGTACTGTACTGTACTGTACTCTACTCTACTGTATTCTACTGTACTGTACTGTACTCTACTCTACTCTACGGTGCGGTACTGTACTCTACTCTACTCTACTGTACTCTACTGTACTCTACTCTACTGTACTCTACTCTACTGTACTGTACTCTACTGTACTCTCCTCTACTGTACTGTACTGTACTCTACTCTACTATACTTTACTGTACTGTACTCTACTCTACTGTACTGTGCTGTCTAAACACAACTGTGGTTTGTGACTACTATGGTTTCCCATTGTAGTGAATTAAATTACAGAAATTCCGTTAGCGATTTTTCGGAAATTCTGTTTCCGATTTGGTGACGGAATTTTGAGTTTCAATCACTTAATAATTCATAAACAAAATTGACATCAGTAAAAACTGTATAACCAATTGATAGGTCTACATTTACTTGTTACTTCTGTGAACTTGTATTATCCTCCCTCCTCGTGAGGGAGAGAAATGAGAAAATAACTTAAAGATATATGTGATTTTGGTAGCGGAATGTTCAAGGCACAAGGCCATGTTTCTTAAACTACCAGAAGGCAGAAACATTTCTCCCAAATGAAATGTAGGTGATATTAGTTGTCAGGGGTCTTTACATCAGCATTACAGTGTGTTGCTGTATGTCTAAAACCTTTTAACACTTTTTCTGACAGAGGTTTTCTAAGAACCCTTTCCCTTTGTCTTAGTCCACATTTTTAGGATGGAAAATGGTTGAAATTCATATCAGCCTTAATTTCTCAAAAATATCGATTGTTAGCTTTCATTTGACACCCAATTTGATATGCTCCTATTAACTTCACATGTTTGTGCTCATGGGTCCTTTTACATGGACATTACCCTTTCTTTCTCTCTCTCACACACACACACACACACACACACACACACACACACACACACACACACACACACACACACACACACACACACATTATCGTCCCATCATCGTCCCTGCTCCGCTGGGAGGGAGAACCCTGATCTCACTGTGGGGCTCTGAGATGAAGGTTGTTAGCAAATAGACTTCCCCTCTTAATTACTGCTGGACCTGGCTCGGTGTGTGTGTGTGTGTGTGTGTGTGTGTGTGTGTGTGTGTGTGTGTGTGTGTGTGTGTGTGTGTTTCTCTTCCGCTGCTTTCCAGTTGTTGGTTTTATTATCATCTAATAAAATCAATATATTAACCTAAAATCTTCATTCCATTTTGGAATTCAGAACTCATGTGCTCAATAGCCTGTCGGTATTTCAAAAGGAAGCTGTGTTCACTGCACAGAGACAGAAAGAAAGGCAATAAGTGGTGAAATGAATTGATAATCATCTATTGTTCACCCGACATGGTAGATGGAGTCTTTTCATCCAGTGAAACTGAGGGAAATTACTGTAATCATTCCTTCCAGTTCTTTCCCTGTTTCTCCAGCTCGAAACATTACTCTGACAGCAATATTATAATTCAACTAATAATGGAAACCCAGCTTCCACAAGGAACATTACTCTGAGCAATATGATAATACAGAGAATAGTGGATAACGTCTGTGAAGCGGCTATAAGAGGGTCTGTGGGTGCTGTGGGGTTGAGGGCTATATGAGGGTCTGTGGGTGCTGTGCGTTGTGTGGGGGTGAGGGCTATAAGAGGGTCTGTGGTTGCTCTGCGTTGTGTGGGGGTGAGGGCTATAAGAGGGTCTGTGGGTGCTGTGAGGTGAGGGCTATAAGGGGGTCTGTGGGTGCTGTGGGGGTGCGGGCTATAAGGGGGTCTGTGGGTACTGTGGGGGTGAGGGCTACAAGAGGGTCTGTGGGTGCTGTGGGGGTGAGGGCTATAAGGGGGTCTGTGGGTGCTCTGCGTTGTGTGGGGGTGAGGGCTATAAGAGGGTATGTGGGTGCTGTGAGGTGAGGGCTATAAGGGGGTCTGTGGGTGCTGTGAGGTGAGGGCTATAAGAGGGACTGTGGGTGCTGTGGGGTGAGGGCTATAAGAGGGTCTGTGGGTGCTGTGGGGTGAGGGCTATAAGGGGGTCTGTGGGTGCTCTGCGTTGTGTGGGGGTGAGGGCTATAAGAGGGTCTGTGGGTGCTGTGGGGTGAGGGCTATAAGAGGGTCTGTGGGTGCTGTGGGGGTGAGGGCTATAAGAGGGTCTGTGGGTGCTGTGGGTGCTGTGGGGTGAGGGCTATAAGAGGGTCTGTGGGTGCTGTGGGGGTGAGGGCTATAAGAGGGTCTGTGGGTGCTGTGCGTTGTGTGGGGGTGAGGGCTATAAGAGGGTCTGTGGGTGCTCTGCGTTGTGTGGGGGTGAGGGCTATAAGAGGGTCTGTGGGTGCTGTGGGGTGAGGGCTATAAGGGGGTCTGTGGGTGCTGTGGGGGTGCGGGCTATAAGGGGGTCTGTGGGTACTGTGGGGGTGAGGGCTACAAGAGGGTCTGTGGGTGCTGTGGGGGTGAGGGCTATAAGGGGGTCTGTGGGTGCTCTGCGTTGTGTGGGGGTGAGGGCTATAAGAGGGTCTGTGGGTGCTGTGAGGTGAGGGCTATAAGGGGGTCTGTGGGTGCTGTGAGGTGAGGGCTATAAGGGGGTCTGTGGGTGCTCTGCATTGTGTGGGGGTGAGGGCTATAAGAGGGTCTGTGGGTGCTGTGAGGTGAGGGCTATAAGAGGGTTTGTGGTGCTGTGGGGTTGAGGGCTATAAGAGGGTCTGTGGGTGCTGTGCGTTGTGTGGGGGTGAGGGCTATAAGGGGGTCTGTGGGTGCTGTGAGGTGAGGGCTATAAGAGGGTCTGTGGGTGCTGTGGGGTGAGGGCTATAAGAGGGTTTGTGGGTGCTGTGGGGGTGAGGGCTATAAGAGGGTCTGGGGGTGCTGTGCGTTGTGTGGGGGTGAGGGCTATAAGGGGGTCTGTGGGTGCTGTGGGGGTGAGGGCTATAAGAGGGTCTGTGGGTGCTGTGCGTTGTGTGGGGGTGAGGGCTATAAGAGGGTCTGTGGGTGCTCTGCGTTGTGTGTGGGTGAGGGCTATAAGAGGGTCTGTGGGTGCTGTGGGGTGAGGGCTATAAGGGGGTCTGTGGGTGCTATGGGGGTGCGGGCTATAAGGGGGTCTGTGGGTGCTGTGGGGGTGAGGGCTATAAGAGGGTCTGTGGGTGCTGTGGGGGTGAGGGCTATAAGAGGGTCTGTGGGTGCTGTGGGGTGAGGGCTATAAGAGGGTCTGTGGGTGCTGTGGGGTGAGGGCTATAAGAGGGTCTGTGGGTGATGTGGGTTGAGGGCTATATGAGGGTCTCTGGGTGCTGTGGGATGAGGGCTATATGAGGGTCTGTGGGTGCTGTGGGGTGAGGGCTATAAGAGGGTCTGTGGGTGCTGTGGGGTGAGGGCTATATGAGGGTCTGTGGGTGCTGTGGGGTGAGGGCTATAAGAGGGTCTGTGGGTGCTGTGCGTTGTGTGGAGGTGAGGGCTATAAGAGGGTGTGTGGGTAAGTCAACCCATTCTTTATTTTAAATGCATTTAACTCCCTGTGCTTGATTATTTTTGCGATACACACACACACACACAGATGCACACACATGGACAAACACGAGTATACGATCTAGATCTGTAGAAATGAGATACATTATCTGTCTAATTGACTGGCTGCCTGGTCTTTTACACACACTGATTGTTTCAAGGGATAGAATGGATGTGATTGGCAGTTCTGATCTGGAAATGCCTTCATGTCCATCCTGTGTTTCGTTATGAAGACAACTATCTTACTATTGTTGAACAATGTCCATATGCGCACTGACCTCATTCCCATTTATACTAGTATAGCCACCAGGAAAATAGCCTCTTTTCTCATTCTTGTTGTTGCTCCTTTTTTCATTTGTTCTCTCTGATTGGCTCAAAGTTTAAATGTCGGCTCGGCGACTCTATATGTTGAAACAGGGAGAGAAGCTGCAGCTCGTGGGCACCCAGCGGGTTGTAGGCTACCTACTGTTATAGCATGCGAAGGAACAGAATCCTCCTGAAGAATGTTGGCTTCTGTCTGAACCCTTAGACCAATGGAAAGCTGTATCTGTTTGAACCCTTAGACCAATGGAAAGCTGTATCTGTTTGAACCCTTAGACCAATGGAAAGCTGTATCTGTTTGAACCCTTAGACCAATGGAAAGCTGTATCTGTCTGAACCCTTAGACCAATGGAAAGCTGTATCTGTCTGAACCCTTAGACCAATGGAAAGCTGTATCTGTCTGAACCCTTAGACCAATGGAAAGTTGTTCACCAAATTTGGGTCCATACAAGGTCATTATAATTCAGTATTCAGGTTTATATTGATGTTTGGTGATAGGTGCCTTAGCAGAGGGAAGATGGTCCAGACTTGGCAGGCTGAGAGCAGAATGTATTTACTAGACACTTGTGATGAGTTACTCCTTCAGCAAGGTGAAACAGACACCATAAACATCTCATAACAGAGATAGAGAGGGAGGAGGGAGGGACAAGAGGGGTGAGGACAATAGAGGGATGGAGGGAAATAGAGGGAGGAAGAGAGAGAGGGGTGAGGACAATAGAGGGAGGGGTGAGGAAATTAGAGGGAGGGAGGGAGGGAGGGAGGGAGGGAGGGAGGGAGGGAGGGAGGGAGGGAGGGAGGGAGGGAGGGAGGGAGGGAGGGAGGGAGGGAGGGAGGGAGGGAGGGAGGGAGGGAGGGAGGGGTGAGGAAAATAGAGGGAGGGAGAGAAATAGAGGGAGGGAGAGAGGGGTGAGGACAATAGAGGGAGGGAGGGAGGGGTGAGGACAATAGAGGGAGGGGTGAGGACAATAGAGGGAGGGAGGGGTGAGGACAATAGAGGGAGGGAGGGATGAGGACAATAGAGGGAGGGAGGGGTTTTAGTGTAACTTCCTGACAGAAACAGGAAGGAAGGTGAAGCATTTCCATGGATATGTTATCTACTTAATAATGATTCCAGATCATAGAAAAGTACTTATAATTACATTGGGCAAAAACAGGGTTTCTGCAGGATTCTCCCAGCTGAAATGTCACGCCTTTCCCATCCTCTTTCTTTTCAGAGTTCATTTTCCATCCACTAACACTAAAATAATCAAGGTCTTGTTGATTGGTTGAATTAGGTGAGTCGTTGATGAGCTGAAACTAAGGCCTGCCACCTTGTAAAGCTCCCCAGTCCACTTGAAGTCTTGGTTGTTTAAACAGGCAGCTGCTGACAGACCACGTGACACATGTCCAGCTTGCTATTTGTGCAGCCCGGAGCTACTTGCTCTAGTCTGGAAATGGAACA